>NC_051124.1:767909-783172 GCF_014839805.1 Manduca sexta
AACACGTCCCCGAGTCCTCTAGCTATAATGTTGTTTAAAACTGATTGTTATAACTCACATCAGATGATCCAATTGCAAAACCTCCGTTATAATAATTTATATGGTTTCTACGTATAAAACACAGAAATCTCAGATACCTTCTATCTATTTGTAAATATTGTTTGTTATTTTTGTGTCACATCCGATTAAAACCTACAATGAAAAAAATTGTAAATATAGTAATAATATAATAAAGTTTAAGCGAATGTTCAACTTTGGAAGCTTTGGAAGTAAAAATTAAACAAATAATCGAAAAAAGAAACCGTAAAAAAGTATTATTTCAATAACAAGTATTTTTCCATTACAAAGAAAAAACTATTTTTGGGATTTTATCCTAGTTTTTACATTATGTAAGTTTGACTTTGCGGATGACGAACACCTCAGTCCGCTCCGTAACCACGAAGGCTGCAGTCTTCGCAACGTCGGGAGAACATTAAAATATAAACACCGCGATAAAATATGAAAAATAGTTTTATTTTAATGTCTAACATTCGCGTAAACATAAGAAATCATTAAGTATTTTTTCATTAATCATTTCGTTTAAAATATTAATCATCTATTTATATTACTATAGCCAGTCCCGCAGTCACACGTCCTTGTTGGCCGCCCGCCAGCCTCGGGATTCGATTGTATTGAGATTTACTGACCGAATGGGTTTTAGTTTTTTTTTATTTTATAACAGTTTACAGCTTATTGATGCTATTATCATAAAGGACTTTTAAATATATAGTGGGCAAGTTATTTAGTAATGTTGCTTAAAATTAACAGCGCACGTCTTTATTCTCTTAGAGGTAGGTAGAGATGCAATTAGTACCACATCGTCAAGTTTATTTGCGTCCCGTGATTCAGAAGGGTGACAATCGCCAGATCAGATATTGTTTTTAATGTGAATAAAATCAACCAAATCACAAGATTTTATTGCTGTAAACGAAACCATGAACAACTAGTTCATAGTCAAATACACAAAGATCGATGAATAAAGATTCACTTTTTCATATAATAATCAATGTAATATTATCAGGTATGTATTATATACTGTCCCATTGTTGGGCACGGGTGACCTCTACTACCGAGAGTGTTACTTGTTTGGTTCACAGGCTGGCCTAGTGCGGATTGACAGACTTCACATACTTTCGAAATTATTTTTAGGTATGTAGATTTCCGCGCGATGTTTTCTTCACCGTTAAAGCAAGCGATAATTTACAAAGAATACACACATAACTTTAGAAAAGTCAGAGGTGCGTGCCCTTAGGATTTGAACCTGCAGACATTTGTTACAGCAGTCCCGTCCACTCTTAACCAGGCTATCGCCGCGTCACATATTTACCACTACAGAAATATGTCAAATTAGGTCAACTCAAATATGGGAGTAATGAACACCCAAAAACAATGCAAGCTATAATTAAATATGACTTAGCCGATACAAGGCGATAACGCAATTTAACTTTGTTTGTTAAAAATAATACAGCGGGAATGACATCTGGATTACATTGTAGTCTGGGAGACAGACTTTATCATGGCTTCATGGTAGTAAAATTTCCTGATGGTAGGTTTCAACCGTCGAAGCACAAGGATGTAGATTCCTGGTGTATGTATTCAATGGTACAACCATTTGGATCTAGCCTCGGTCGCGTTGTTGTAATGAGTGTGCGATACGAGCGTGACTATGGTGCTGAATGACCTGGGTCGGGCCGAAAATAATTGTGGCTGGGTTTTTTCATCTGAAATTTACTCAGTCGCAGTTTGGAGTCGGAAGGATTCTGGTGTCGACTAACGAGGGGTAACCATCTCTTGTCAGTTCCCATTCTGCTGGATCCCACTCCACTTACCATCAGGTGCAGTGGTCGTTTAAAAAAATAAATCCGGCCATTTACCTTCAATTACCATCAGGCGAGCAACTAGCTCGTCGCTTCATTCAGTTGCTCTTACAATTAACTGTATTATACTTAAACAATGATTCGAATAGCTCATTTTTACATTTACAACACAAAACACTGAATAACTACTATACAAAGTTGATTAATATAACTGCATCAACAAACAGACTGCAGTACAGTTTATAATTTAAAACCAACCTCTACCAAACATGTACTTTTTTAATTTGCGCAAATGAAAAAGATGCGGAGTTTACAAAGTTGGGCCAGTTGGCAGTGCTTTGATTTTAAAAAGTTTATACGCTTTATGGTACCAGAGGTGGGGAAAGGTATAACAAATTAAAATGTTACTGTACGTAGTTCTGTAGGTATGTTAAATGTTTAGTAAGGTCAGAAATGTTTTTTGTTGACTGCAGTACAGGGCTATCATATTGTATTGTAATCAGTATCGAGTGTAAAAAATCGTAGGAAGTTTAATTATGTTGTTTACCTTCAAAGAATTAAAAATGAACCTATAGAAGGTAGGGGTTGTATGCAGTCTTAAGCCACAAAAAGTATTCAAAGACCAGTTACATGTTTATTTTCGGTGGAATGCAACAATCTCTATCGATTTTGCGTCATATTATTTCGATCGAAAAAAAAGTTTATTTATCCGATCTGAAAATCGACGTCTGAATCTCACTAAGATCTCACAAGACCAATGAGGCAAACATCCATACGTCAGAATACATCTGATAATCCACTTATCATATGATTGATTGCAACTGCATTAATAAATCAAATCCCCATAGATCCCGATAATGAAGAACACCCTGTGTCTTGGAGCACGCCATGACAAATGGCCGGTTACAGGGTGCTCCTTTATAATTCGTTTTTAACCGTCGCACGTCATCGGCTCGCGTACCTCCTGCAATTTAGCTCGGGCGCGGTTATACAGAGTGGTGCCAATTTATTATTTCTTTTTTGGCATTTTTGTATAATTTTGTAGCCATGAAAATCTTTTTAAAAAGTCGAATGACGGTTTTGTTCATTTGTGTCGCTATCCGTGCAAGCACAGTTTGCTCTTAACAATATACGAATCATCAAATTTTAATACTGCATTGTTCTGGATTATGATCTTGAGATACTAAACGTCAATCCAATATCAATAATTACATTTACTATTGTCAAATTTGACTAGCTATCTATAAGAACAAAAAAATCAACACTTAACTACGAAATCCGCCCAACACAGAAGGTTTTATGGCCATTACAGCACTGGATTCGAAGCCACGTCCTGTATACAAGGCCCTCCATTGAACAATGGGCGCGTGTCACGCGATCTCTCCATTTGGCCGAGCCGGGACGGTTTCAGCATCTATATGTTTTTCTGTGTTAAGGAGAATTTTATACGCTTGTCGTAATTATGTGGGTGAATGACACTGTAATTGTGGGAAAGTTGGTTGTTTTTGCTCGAAGTTACCGCATTTTAATCTGATTAATGTAATCAGTATTTTATTAGGTTTAAATCATTTGATATAAGAAAAGGGTTGATATTATTTATTATTATATAAGGAAAAATGTGCAAAGGAAAGGAGTCAGTGGCGAAGGGTGACACTTTTCAAAATGTAACCCAAGAAAAACATGCCTTAGTGAACATATCGCCGTCAATTTAACAGAAAACAAAAACTAAGGCAAGCTTAAATAAACCTAAAAGGGAAATCAGTAGGAATCGAGTTGAATGGGGCTTCGCTATTAAAAAGAAAGATTAAAAGATTAATAATATTATAATTAACTGCGTTGATAGAATTTTTAAGGCGAAAGTAGTATTGCAATACTGATGTCCTTATTTGCATCATTAAATTTGATAATGGCAACTTTAATGTCACATGGGATATAAATTATAATTTCTTATTTTTTTTTATTGTTATAGATATTTTTTGTGTTTTACTTTTCATTACTTCCGACAATTTTATTTCACAGTTAAGTAATAGAAAAACATCTTACGCTTCATATACAGCATGTATTTTTAGTCGATGGACCTATTTAAGCATATGACAGTTCATTTTTAAATGTATGTAAAAAATATACGTAAAAGAATTATAAATGACAGATTAATAATAAAAAATGATTAAAAGTCTCGCAAAGTGTACCTTTGTGTTAGCCACTTGTTTTATTTATGGGTTATTACGTATCAATGGTGACGGGTACATATAACTCGATTACTGCCGGCTTCCCTTTCGTAATTTATGTAAAATATAATTATCATTAAAACGATTTGCAAACCGCATTTATGCAAATAAATAGTACCTATATGTTGCGGCTTCTTTTTGGAAAATGTCACCCTTCGCCACTGTTATGTATGAATATGACCTTTTAATATGATCCCTTATTCCCTATATTCCCTTCATACTCAAACCTGGTTTAGAAGGGAAAAAATATCTTGGTGTAAATTCCCTTAAAAATAGGGTAATTTTATATATATTCGGAACGAGAATCAAACCCTGAATACCCTCCTTAATCCCTCGACTAATCTAACATACTGAATAAGCATGAATTATTTCCTAGTAAATATACAGTGAGAAGTGTCTGAGTTGCTAAGTTTACGTTAACGAGGATACGGTAACATGAAACCGACAGACGTTTATGGCCAGCAGGTGGATAGAGACGCTTGGATTACGACGAGGCGCTAGTATACTATTTAGCAAAGCTTGAGTAATATGTTTATAATGCTATGTTGAAATAATCATAGTAACTCTAGTTACATTTTCTGTTAGGAATAGGTATAGCCAGCTAAAAAAGTAGCTGAACAAATTCAAAACTTTAAAACTGTTTTACTACTGTATGCTATGCTTTTTATCTAAACTAAAATTACCCTTTTGAAATTTATATTAGTGAAGAAAAAACGATTTTTGATAAGGTCACAAAAGTTTACAACCAAAATCCCATAGACCCGATTCCTACCGGCTTCCCTTTTAGGTTTATTTACTTTTATTTAAGATTTTATTTTCAGTTTGATTGGCCGCAATATGTTACTTATGCACTTTTTTTTGCACGAGTTACCTTTTTAAAAATTTCACCTTTCGCAACTGCTGTACACTATAGTCTGCATACCTCTACCGCCATGAAGTTCAGATTGTACCAACCAGCTCAGACCAGCTAACAATGATTGTAATTACGATTAACAAACAGTCGGGTCAGTCGACAATGATTGTAATGTAGCTTGTAGTGAAACGAGAACACAGTTCGACTCGCGGATCCTGTTTCAGTTAACTCTCGCTCCCGACACCGGTGATATGTCATCGCACTGAGATCTCCAGTATGGCATCTTGACTTCGAAGCAGATACTTAGCTTACCTATACAAAATAGTTAATGAAATTAAAGCCGTATGTAACCTAATTTTCGGACGATGGAAATATTTTATGCCAGAAATTGCCAGCATCATATTTTTTTGATACACCTTCATTGGAAAATATCGATCATTGATTTACCGATCAGGAGTCTCATTGATATTGTTTGTTTTTGCTCATTATTAGCACGGAGTCTTGAATTTGTGCTCGATAAGGCGATAGGCTCGCCCCCTGTCATATCATAAGACGGAACACACAAGATGAAAATTGGGTGTCCGGGCTGCACCTGCCTAATCTTTCGGGCATATAGGGTGATCTGGATCAACTTAAATAAATGTGTGTGTTCAAAAATAAAGCAAAAATCTTTTTGATGCACATTACTGTCTCTACCATTCTCTCGCGTTAACTCTACGCACCGAGAATGCCTAATTTCCCCATTTAAATAAATTACAATATAGTCCACAAGTCACGCGTGCGACTGACGGCCCACCACAAACAGATGCCCCCCCCCCCTCTTTAAAATCGTATAGAAACTCCCTTAAGCTTTATTTGGAAAGAGTAGCGGTAAGTTCGGACGTCTGTTGTCAGACTAAAGTTTGAGCGCTTTATGAGTAGATTGCAAAAGTTTTGTTTTTGTAGGAAAGGATTAATAATGTTCTTTGAGTTTTTACAGAATGGCTTATTAATGTTTTTTTTCCTAGATATATATATTTTTTGTAATATCACTGGAATAAAATAAAAAAAAAATTGACTTTGTGCAAATTACTAAATGTTCCAGATACCAAAACATATTTCAGAATCATATAAATACTTTTCTTGTCGCCAAAATCAATCAGGTGGCTTCTTTAAATCTATTATTATTATAAAACTATGTTCATATTATTATTAAGGTTTAATATATATTCATGAATTTTATTTGCATTATCTATCAGTGGCAAAGGGTGTTTTCAGAAAAGGCAGCCTACTATGCTATAAATATAATTTTTTTATTTATTGTTAATAAAATTTATTTGAATAGTTTTTTTATATATAATCCGAATAATATATAATCCGAGAATCCGACAGAAATCGGGTTATATGGACCCTTCACCACGGTTATCTAGTCCCTCCCAATCTCATAGCCCTACTTAATTTTATATTCATAAGAAATAAGTTTAACACGTACGTGAAACTAACATCAAAATCTATTTAGTAATTTCACTGGTGGTAGGTGTCTCATATGTAAGAGTCCGCCTAAGTAGGTACCACTGCAATGTCTATTTCTGCCGCCAAAAGGCTTGTGTAGCCACGGTTGTGGTCCGGTTTGAGGACATTGTAGCCAGTGTAACTTCTGGACATAATAAGACTCAACATCTCATGTCTAAGACATGACGAGCGCAGTGGAATACCGTATAATATTTGGTAATTCAAGGTGTCAGATGGCGTTTCTACTTGTTATGTACGCAAGGGAGAAGTGAAACGGCTCGCAGTTGATTACGCACTGAGGTTTAATTCGTAATGTGACAGTGGACGCAGCCACTAACTAATTGTCTATGCCTACCTATAGCTATACATAACACTACTGTTTATGGGCGGTCGTATCGGTTACAATCAGGCGAACGGCAAGCTAGTCTCGTCATTCAAGGCAATAAAAAAAAAAAAACAAATTACAAGAAGCAAACGCGTATAAATTTACTTTACCGTCTACTCCACGTATAGATAAAATGATGAAACCCTTTTTAATTTTATTCCGACTTTACCCAAAGCTCATAACCCTTAAATCGCATCAATCAGTAAACAGAAATATAGCCTGCATTAACGTGTTCAATGTAGCGTCAGACAAAAGGACCCATCCCACGCAGGCACCACGCGTGGGATAATGGCAGTTGAAAAACGACGTAGATCAGATGTTATCAGACGTCAAATTCCTAATGAATTATTGTTTTATATCGGTATTGTTATTAACAATTTGTATTTTTAAATATACATCTCTACATTTTTTGGGCCAGAAACCAGTATTTTACTCATAACATATTTTTTGTAATACAAATTTTTATCACAGAAGAATATAAAAAATACAAAGAGCATTAAAATATTTTCCCCTATTCCTTTCCATGACCCAAACTTTTAACGTTGGTCACTCAAAGTGACCACTATTTAAAAACCGTCCACGCCAGCGACGTCACTACACGTCCAGTGTGCACGGGTGGCCGATCAAAAGAGCTTCCGCTGTCCTCACGAGCCCTTCTCAAATTGTGCTTATACGGCGGTGATCTCTTGTACCGTTGTGTTTGAGAACGTCATTACACGATATATCTATTTAATGATATCGCCTTTTACTCTGGAGGTGATTACCTCTCGACAGACGACACAGTTATGCCGGCATGTTGGAACCAGATATATCATTCATCCCGGACCGCGACACTTACGTGGGCCCCTCTGGCGTTTTTTAACACCTTGTATACAGTGGTCGCTATCCGGGTGGATATGGAATATATGCTATCACCAGCAAAAGTCAAAATTATATCAAATAGAAATATCTCAATTAACATATTATTTAATCTACCAACTAATTCAAGTAATAGCCGGTATCGCAACCATTTTGCCTTTTTGCAGTGGCGTCAGTGAGCTGCAATTTCAGATATTGTACAATTGTCTTAGCGAAGTAAGTCATTCGTGGAAGTTATAATACCAGTTACATGGAGTAAAACACAACCCGTATTTTAAACAATAGACTAATAAAGTATATTTTTATTTATTTAAATAAAGTTCCGAAAACACAGATTTCTTATTTTATAAACTTGAATCACATTTTGACGTGTTTAATAATATCATTAGTATACAGAAATATTTTCAGTACCAACTACTTCATAATAATTCCTTATCGCACGATACCGAACATAAATGTACATCAACGAATACGTTACAACGTAAACAAAAATAAACAAGTGATTTATTTAAATTGCTCTCCTCAATTGCAGAAAATGGCAAAATAATTCACATAATTTTTCAACAACATTCGAACTTCAACACCGCAGTCATCATCAATCTCGTTAACTACCGAGCTATAGACCCCATCATACAACTGAAAGTAACGTAATCGACTGAAAAATTAAACAGCCCCGGGCGATTTCAAAGAACTCCTTCGTAGCGCGTAGCTCCGTAGCGTCGTAGCTCGTAGCACTCACGCTACGGAATTCGTAGCGTAACGACCCTTCAGTGGGTTTATTTATTTCATCCCTCGAGAATACTATTAGATAATTATTAGTCTTATCTGAAGCAATGGCCTGTTCTTCAGAAAGATTAAATTACGTCACAATCCTATTTATTTGTAAAGATCTTCAGACAGGAATTGTGGTTTCTAAGCTGGTTATTTAGGATCTACTATTTCTTGAAGGATTTCAATCCAGTATCACTTGAGTTTGGAGGTAACTTGTCCCCCTGTCTAGTAACTAGAGTACATACAATATACGATCAGTGTAAACATTTGCCAAAGACTTGGGCTCTACCCGTGAGTTTAAATTTTAGATACTAAATATATTGAAGGATGTTCATATTTGTTTCAAACTCAGTAAAGGAAAAAATAGACATACATATTCACTCATTGAATCATTTCTTTTATATGTAGAGATATTGACAGATTTTGTTAAAAGTGGTTCATGGTTTATACAGCTTATTTTCGTACCTTAAACCGTTTTTTTTATTTTCCAAAGTGCAAATTAATACAGGCAAATTAATTAAGTAAATTAATTACAAGTCTTTATTTTCTCCAGATCATTTACTTGTTAGATCTAGTAAACTCATGTTATATCTAATAGGTTTTTTGTTAACCTCGCTATTGGAACATTGCATAAGCTCAACTAAGAATGCGACTATGGAATGGTTTATAGAGTTTCAAGTGCAGTAAAAAGTTTCTGTGTGGAAAGAACTTTTCATTAGAGCAGTAATTTTCTTTTTCTTTACCATAAAAAACTGTTGAACTTTTGTTAGCATTTTCATTCAGGTAATAAAAATGCTATTTATTTTGGAGACCTATGCAAGTTTTACAAGACTAAAATATATTTGTACTCGATATAGCAATAGATTCTCCTCCAATCATAACATGGGAGTTCATTAAGTTATGCCGTTAGTGTTATGAACTTATTTATGTAAATAATTAATTATCAACACAATAGATGCAATTGTCACTAACCACAGCAATGACACAATCAATGCAGGTTTGAGTTTGTTTGATAAGACATCGCGTGTGCAATACAGGTGGATCCAAGAGTCATTCGCTCAAGGGGTTAACTTTACAGCCCTTGGTTGCATCGAAGTGTGGCAATGACCGCCGCAGCGCATCACGGCATCCTTCCTCCGTCCTTTTCTCTCATTAACCAAGTTTACACTCCCGATTATTGTCGTCCTGCTCTGCCGGAAAACCGCCAGTGATGTTACCATCACAGTCAGTTTACGTCGCGCGGCCGCGACGGACGGACGTGTGGGGCTTGTTCTTGTTTTCTCTCGTATTCGTATCGCGAGTGATTTTTTTAACTTGAGTCAACTTTGAGTGCGTGAAGTTTGTGTGTGTTTGAATCGAGTGGATTGTGATGTGCGTGTGATTGGTTGGTTTTCGTTTTGTTTGGTAAGTTGTTTGTAAACAGTTAGTGTGGATCATTAATTAATTAATTAACTAAAATTGTCAGTTGATTTTTATTTAATAAATCCAAAGAGGTTATTTTTGGTTATATAGATATTGGGTAGTTATAAAATGTATTAATATAGTATGCATTTAAAGTATTTTTTATGCCATATTTTTATAAGTCTCTACAAAGATGACTGCGTACTTATTGTAATTAGAACAATATGTGACTTTGGTTTGTTTATAAAATGTTTGCAACCTGTTACAATAATTTCTTACGGAGCTTAAAGTACAATCCGGAAAGGTCCCTAAAGGGCCAAAAAGGTAAAGGATAGAGCGTTTACAAACCTCTCATTACAGCTTCAATTGAATTTAATGAGTTGTATAAACTGTTTCATGCAATTTGTGTTGGAGAGCTTAAGTTTCACAATTGACCGTGTGAAAGCCTGTAATTTTTGATAATAGAGATGATTGTTATAATGTGACAACTTACAATAAAGACTCTACCGAAACTTGTAGAATTCATTTGTTGATGAAACATTAACATATGCTTTTTATGTAATTTATGAAAGTATTCTCTAAAAATAGAAGAAAAAGCTATACATGTAAACAAGGAACACATTATTGACAAATTCCGAAAACCTAATTTATTCATATTTGTGAATAGCATTAAATATAAAATAGATTAGTAAACAGTACGATCATATTAATTTAATATGCGCTTATACAATTTTCAAGAAACAAAAAAAAATATTTCTGAAAATAATACCATAAATATAGGAAATAGGTATATGATAATTATTTACATGAAAAGCTGTAGTCTATTTAGTTGTCTCAATGTCGAAATTATAAGTAAGCTCTCAATGCCTTGTTCGTCTACATTTCGTCTGTTGAGTGATTGTGCGTCTCTTTCTTGTTGACATTTTTTCTTGAATTGCACTACGCCTTTCTTGAAGACCAGTATAGTTACTTTGCTCTACCTGAAAAAAATAAGGAAATTTATCATGTCGGATAACTTTTATGCCTTTTTTATAATCGTCTAAAATGTAACTATATGTCGAAAAATACTTTTTGGATTATATATGAATGAAACAAAGCTTTCAGTGCTTTTACAGACAAGCTATGTATATGATCGTTGAGGCATTTTAATATGAATTTTAGTATACATGTAATTGTGTCATATTGCGTAAAATGATAATGTTTTAATAAAATGTAATTTCCTTCGTGCATTAATATATTATCTATATAATGATAATTATAATCATAAGCTCGGGTCTGAACCAATAAACGGATATAGTTTTGACAATTCATGGTCCATAGACCTTATATTTGCCTCATGATGTCTATAATACAGTAAAAACAAAAAGGTATAATGCACACCTGATAAAGGTGTTTTTTAAATCGAAAAAGTAGCTCTTGTTTTTTTGACCTAGGAATCGTATTCGGGACAACTAGTGTCACGACTTAAGTGACACAACACGAACGAGGCAATCTACAAAATGCACTGCTATTTAATTTTACACGGGTAGTTTGCGTGCTGAATTATTTAGGCAGTTATGGCGTACGGCATAAAGATATGTTGGTAGAGTCATCGAGTAATTGGGTACACATTGTGGAGGCTTTATTTCGGATATGAATTCGTATCAGCAAATTAAATTACTATATTTACCACATTATTGACTCAGTAGTATATTTCCGCTTTATACGATTAACCACCAACCATAAATATTGTACCAAGTAAGACAAGTACAATAAAAAAGTGACTTTCCATGCCTTACATTTGAGTTCAATATAGCGATGGATAAATTCTGACCGGAATAGACTTTAGGTATTGGTCTTATTTCTTAAATACACTGACACGAGACCAATGACGAGGGTACTAGAACTGTCTCTACAATAACAACTTCAAGTGTCGGCTATACATCTCTAAACTTTATAAGGTCAAGATGTCTGCTTCCAATAACCTTACTCTATCAATTTGTCATGTAGGTTTTTTTGTATTAGATCGACGCTACCAAACATTTTGTGCGTGGAAAAACTAGGTTTGATAAGGCTCTATAATTTAGATTGTTAGGTATTATTATAAGAGTCTAGTTGTATGTTTTTTTATGATCTGACCAAAATAAAATCACAGTTTTTTATTTATCGAAACAACTTCGTTTATTTGTAGCCAGTGTAACTATTGGGCATTATAAGACTTAACATCTCATGTCTCAGGATGGCGAGCGCTGTGAAATACCAAACAATGCTTTGTGATTCAAAGTGTTGGATGGTGTTTCTACTATTTTTGGGCGGTCGTTTTGCTTACCATCAGGCGAACGATAAGCACGTCTCGTCATTCAAAGCAATATAAAAATAAAAAACACAGTGAGCATGGAATTTGTACCTAATGGTAATTGGCTTATTACCTAGCATATCTTGGAATATATTTGGAGATAAAGGAGTGAGCGTACACTAAATAATGACCAGGTAACATTTTGTAACTCTACCATGGCGCGACACCGTTGAAGTACGTAATATTAATAGGATATTATACAACTCATACTGGCTTGTTACCAAACGGGGAAGGGAACCCCGTCACTCGATACTGAAGCCATACTCTCCAGACTGTGCGGTGTCTGTCTTTGTGTAGAGATAAGTAGCGAAAGTAATTATTATGATACCCATATAATATGAATTGAAATCTTGTTTTACAAATATTGAATCAAAATATGTAGAGTTTGTGATTGTTGGCTCTCGTTTCGCAAATATTGGACGTTGGATCAGAATGTAGAGCATTTGTATTTTTAAGCGATTGTTTCCAGGATTTTAAAAACAATGAGCAATTGCAAATAGTGTAAAAAGGTATGTCAATAACTACTAAAATAAACAGTTTGTTTTGTGTTCGGATTGTTATATCATCAATATCGTATTCAAGCTTATACCTTTATGGAAGGGTAGGCAGAGATATTTATGGGTCAAAGAGCTTATTTTTGTTCAATAATGAGATACGAGGAAACTAATCAACTTACGATAACAATTCTTTTGACTAATTCACGTGTAGTTTTTGATTAGAAAATCCTAAATCACTTCATATAAAATTTTAATGAGGTTCCTGATTCGATTTCCAGGTCTATTTCATTAAAGCTGAATTTGCGCAAGCATTTGACATTATCTAAACATATCTCTGATCACCATAAAAATTTAATCCTTTCAGCCGATTTTCGGCTATGACGCTCAATTTCAACGGAGATCAGCCAGGTACGCAGAAGACTTATAGTGCACAAGTCTGTGTACACTCAGTTCCTTCAATCTCATAGTCCAGGGAGACTAGAATGACCGAAAAGAGACAGGACAAATGACTTTTCGTGCCCTCCCAAGCACGGGGGTATAACACACCACCAACTTCCTGACTCCAAGCTGCGACTGAGTAATTTTTAAGATGCAACAACCTAGTCACAATTTTTGACCCAACCTGGGATCCGAACCCAGAATCTAAACGCGGTAGTTTTATTAGTACCCCGTACGTACAGCGATTTTCCTCAGAGGCAGTCACCATATTATAATAATAATATCAGCCCTGTATTATATACTTGCCCACTGCTGAGCACGGGCCTCCTACTACTGCTTTAGTCCACCACGCTGGCCTAGTGCGGTTTAGTAGACTTCACACACCTTCGAACTTCTCAGATGTGCAGGTTTCCTCACGATGTTTTCCTTCACCGTTAAAGCGAACGATAAATTCACAAAGAATACACACATGATTTTTAGAAAAGTCAGAGGTGTGTGCCCTTGGGATTTGAACCTGCGGACATTCGTCTTGGCAGTCCGTTCCACACCCAACTAGGCTATCGCCGCGTCCGTCACCATATTACTACCATAAAATTATTCCAATAACAATTCCTGTGGCGGTAAAATCGATGCATACACCGCCATCTTGTCAACATCGCCGGAACTGCAAGGGGATCGATGCAGTGACGGAACTACAGTGATATCACACAGCAATCACGATAGATGGCGACGTCGATCCTGAATCACGCTTGCACAATTTGAGCGACGCGTTGCATATATACCATCTCCGAATAGGAACCGTCGGAGGGGCCGCGGCCGGTCAGGCGCAACATCTGCCTGACTGGAGATCTTTCCCTTCCATAGAGGAACGCAACCATCTGTTCCTCTACAGTGGCGTCTACCTTTACGCCGCTAAAGTGGTGACCCCTGACGCTGAACATCATCGCACCGTCATCAACGAGACCAGCCGCATCTGCACCATCGTCGCTTCGCATCACCTCGCCATCCATCACTTCCTATCCATCCAGCCAGTCAACACTTCGCACAACCAGCCAGCACTGTCCAGCCATTAAGGTTACCACATGCATGCTGCCAATGCAAGCCTGGTACCTTCGGCACTCCTGCACGGACTTCGGCTCCAACGTCACGGCACAACTGCGCTACAGCCGGACCATCTTCGGGCAGCATACGCCGGTTGTCGCGGTATAGCCACGTGACGCACCGAACTCATCGCAGAGGACGCAACATCGATTCCGACTCACTGGAATCGTACTCTCAGCTTCGCTTCAAAGGAGCTGACTCCCGCGCACAGCCCTGACTCACTAGGGCCAATTGCGCACGGTTCCGACTCACTGGGACCACACCCCCGACTCACTGGGGGCATCTCACCCTGACTCACTGGGGCATCTCACCCCGACTCACTGGGGCATCTCACCCCGACTCACTGGGGCATCTTCATCCCGACTCACTGGGACATCAACACCCCGACTCACTGGGGCATCAACTCTCTGGCACTGGCAAGCTACAATTAGCATCGAAGAAGACTTGACTGAAGACTTTCGACCTCCGGTCTCCGGGGGGGAGTGATGTGGCGGTACAATCGATGCATACACCGCCATCTTGTCAACATCGCCGGAACTGCAAGAGGATCGATGCAGTGACGGAACTACAGTGATATCACACAGCAATCACGATAGATGGCGACGTCGATCCTGAATCACGCTTGCACAATTTGAGCGACGCGTTGCATATATACCATCTCCGAATAGGAACCGTCGGAGGGGCCGCGGCCGGTCAGGCGCAACATCTGCCTGACTGGAAATCTTCCCCTCTATAGAGGAACGCAACCATCTGTTCCTCTACAGTGGCGTTAACCTTTACGCCGCTAAAATTCCTATAACAAAATCGAACCTACATACAGAAGCATAACCAATCGATACATAAATACGCGTGCAGCTAATCGAGCCGGTAATCGAACTTGGGACCGTGCGTGACCCGCCTAACGTTACTAAATGACTATAAGCAATTCACTTTGATTATTTTATTAGTTTCGAGTGTACTAAATTATTGGAAAATATCTTTGGAGCGTATGAAACTCTTTTATATTTTGTTATGGTACTGAATATGCTGTAAACGACATTCGAGTTTTT
>NC_051124.1:783672-901541 GCF_014839805.1 Manduca sexta
AAGACCGTAAAGAGATTTCTTCAATAAACAAACTTTGTTTTCTTTACCCTTTTCAATAAAACCAAGAGGTTGCTCCATGAAAACTTCTTCTTCTAAATCTCCGTTAAGGAAAGCTGTATCGACATCTAAGTGCTTCATTCTCAACTTCATATCTGCAGCTATCGCAAACAACGTGCGGAGGGAAGAATGACGAATCACTGGTGCGAACGTCTCGTTGTAGTCTACACTTTCAACTTGATGAAAACCTTTGACGACGAGTCTCGCTTTATACTTGGTAATATTACCATAAGCATCCCTTTTAATTTTGTAAATCCATTTACATGGTATAACCTTTTGTTAGGTCTATCTACTAAATTCCATGTATGGAGTTTCCTTAAGGAACTATACTCATCAACCATAGCATGTTGCCACTTATGAGCATCATGGGCATGAGTAGCTTCGTAATATGTCGTAGGTTCATTAGAATCTACCATTGACGTATTGTAAGCTTTATAAAAATTTGTTGGTTTTCTGTCTCTGGAAGGGTATCTGCACTCAGTATGCGATTCCTGTTCCAAATTCGCTGTCTCTTTTTCCACACTAGGCATCCTTAAGTCAATGAGAGACTCTCGCTCTTCCAGAGTCACTGACTCTTTTGCACTTTCTAGATTTACTGGTAAAGTTGCTTCAGCCGCCGGGCTGATATTCTCATCACAGACATAGAATTGACAGTCATGATCAAACTCAGACTCAATCTCCTTTTGCTCATCAAATAACAATATAGATTCTGACTGTGCGACAGATTGCTTCTGCTTTAGCGCTGTAAAGCAATTTTCAAAAAAGGTTGCATCTCTGGATATAATAACTTTTCGTGGGTTAGCAGGGTCCCTAAAAATATAAGTGCCTGGATTTTCAGAATAACCGACGAAAATTGCTTCCTCTGCCTTGACATCTAATTTCTTCCTGTGACACGAAGGTATATGGACTAGAGCTCTACAACCAAACACTTTTAGATGGCTAAGATCACATTTTCGTCCATACCATTTGTCATAAGGAATTTGTCCACCTAAGGCTCGATGAGGAGACCTATTCTTAAGGTAAATGGCAACTTGGAATGCATCTTCCCAGAATGCTTTCGGTAGTGAACTTTCAGCTAGCAACGTTCTTGCCTTTTCTGTAACCGAACGATGGGTGCGTTCCGCTACTCCAACTTGCTGAGGACTATAAGGCGTCGTTGTTTGATGCTCAATACCTTTTGAAGCAAGATAATCAACAAACTCTTTATTCACGAACTCCTTACCTCCATCAGTCCTAATTGCTTTAATTGTTTTATCTAACTGATTTTCAACAAAACGTTGAAACACACAAAATATATCTTTGACTTCTGTTTTAGAAGAAATAAAATAAGCAAACACTTTTCGCGTATAATCGTCTACTATTGTCAACATATATCTATTTCCTTGAAAAGAAGTTGTAGACACCGGTCCCATCAAATCCATATGGATCAGTTCCAAAGGGAAGTAGCCCTATTAAACGCTAACCTTTTGAAAGGTTTTCTTGCTTGTTTACCTTCCACGCAAGCGATACAACTAGTTTTATCTACTCCTGTATACTTTATACCTACCTTGTGATTTTTCAGTTGGTTCATGCCTATACGACACAAATGTCCTAACCTCTTATGCCATATTTGATAACTATCCTGACAACCAGAGTGCACATCTTGTGTCAAAAAATTATCCGCCACATTCTCGGAAACATTTACAGTACCATCTAAAACGTACAGTCCACCACAGGGCGAGGCATGAGCAACAGATTCACCTGTAAAATTAAAAGTATCAGATTTATAAAAGTTACATCCATTTTTATCAAAAACACAAGTAAAACCCTTTTCAACAGTTTTATATACAGATAACAAACTAGCTTTCAAATCTGGTATATAAGCAACATCACTAATATTGTTGACTACGTTCTCGGGCGTGTTTATTGAAATATTTCCAATTCCGCAGCACTTAATCTGTTCTCCATTTGCGACAGTAACAGTACCTTGATTCTGTATCGAGATATTCTGAAACCAGTCCCGTCTAGAAGTCATGTGTCTAGTACAACCTGAATCAACATAAGTTATGTCCTTTCTTGGGTTTCCAGAAGTATTAAGACTTGTAAATATCGTATCATTGGTATTTACCGCATTGCCTTTCTCCTTCTTGTTTCTCTGTGGACAGTCTGGTCTCTTATGTCCAGGTGTCTTGCACTCATAACAAACTATATTCTTCTTCATTGACTTAGGCTTCTTCTTCGCATGAAAAACAGAGTCTAATGATGTAGCCACATCTTTGGACATTTCATTAAGCAGTTTTGTTTTCACCAACTCTGTAGTCACGTCTACATTGCAATTTTCTAAAGCCATAATGAGAGGTTCATACCTTGGAGTTAGACCTCCCAAAAGTATTGCAGCAATAGACTTGTCCTCTATGACTACATCAATATCCGCAAGATCCTGTGCGGTTGACATAACTGCGTTAATATATAGTTCAATATTTTTGAACTCTGATAGACTCAACCTGTACAGTTTACGCTCCAAAAATAATCTTCGTCCTATTCCCTTATCTTCAAAGGCTTTTTGCAAACAAGTCCATGCCTCAGATGCAGTTTTCGCACATCTTATATGGGTTATCGCTGCACCTTCTACTGATAAGCATATCTTTGCTAATGCCTTTGCGTCTTTGCGTACCTTTGTAGAGGCATGGGTTGTGTCTCCATCTCGGTATCCACTAATTGTTTCCCATAAATCCTCATGGATAAGGTAATTTCGCATCTTGAACTTCCAAGTTGTATATCCATCTTTTATCCTCAAACAAGGAAATGGAAAAGATGTGATCGACGCAGGGGAATTTTTCACACTCGAAACATCTCCAGATTCATGTGACATTTTCAGACTATTACTATTTCCTAGTCACACAAAAATATATTCAACTTTATTTTACTAAATAACGTGAAAAAACTAAGAACTAAGCGTTCGTGCTGATAACGTGTTGTAAATATGGCATATGTTCTTAGTAATTAAATAAAGTTAGTAAAATGATGTTATTGACACGAGTGTTTATTTCGGACTAAAAGGGAAGTAACTATGGCAAACAAAATACAATTAGTTCTAAAAATAGAACATATAAAAAATAATAAGTCACGACGAAGGTTACAATCTCCAACAAAACCCATTTGGATACGTCAACCGTTACCATCCTATATTTAAAAACATATTTTAAATCCGCATAAATAAAGTTCAAAGTATGAAAACGTAAGAGCCATCAATCTGATTATACTGAATAGTTTAGTAACAGACGCAGATCAGAAAGTTGTCGAAGAAGCGAGATTTAGTGAGGACACGGTCACCCGATATCGAGAAACTTTCCGTCGGATTTGCTATACCGTAATGTCACTTTAATAAGATGTTCAAGCTCGCGATGCATAGTTTCTGAAAGTATGAAAGTTGGTTTGTTTGAGAATTAGGTTTATTACTAAAACTTTGCGGGTTACTGCGTTTTTTTTATAATAGAGAGCTGTGTATATCTATAAAAAGTTTAAATAAATCCGTTTTTAACAGGCCGGCATAATTGTGTCGAGGAGTAATCATCTCTCGTCAGTCGACATTTTTTTTTCCATCACACAATTTTCTTGCGATAATATTCATCACACAAAGTTCATCAGTTACTATGATTATACATCACACGAAGAAGTACAAAACAGCGCCCTAATTGGCAAAGATAGACAAAACGACGGTTAGTGGTCAGTTGCGAAGGGTTATACAACAATAAATAGATAAATAAATCGGATTTTCATACAACCCGATTCCTGCCAGCTTCCCTGTGATATATCATCATCATCATCATCATTTCAGCCAGGAATTGTCCTCTGCTGGACATAGACCTACCCCATTGAGCGCCCCAGGGACTAGTTTTTGGCCGCCCTCATCCATCGGACTCCGGCGACCCTCACCAGATCGTCGGTCCATCTCGTGGGGGGCCTGCCTACGCTGCGTGTCTATGATATATGTAGCAAACTAATTAAATAAATGATATTATTAATAAATAAATTAATAATATGTATAGAACAGCGGGCTAAAATCTAATTATAATTAATAAAAGTACCTAATCTTGCGTCGGCTTCCAGAAAATTTCACCCTATGCCATAGCTAGTGGCAAAGAGATAAATTCTTACTCAAAACACCCTTAAATCTGGCAATAGTAAGGAAAAATAACGTGTAAAACAAGAACTTTGATATATCGTCAACAGTTTCGCTGCGGGAGATAAAACTATCTGAGAAGTAGGGGATCCCACAGCGAGACAGATATTTTTGTGATCCGAAAATTTGTTCTTTGTCAGAATGTTGTGCAACTTTAGTTTGTAGAGAAACTGATTCTATTATAATGCAGTTAGATCCCACGCACAACAGCCCGACCTATTACAGGCTAAGTGCAGAAAAAGGAGCTCTCAACATAGAACATAGATGCAGTTAGTTCAATAGGCTCTGCGTATTTTAATTGATACGCCTGATGATGTCAGTTTGGTGAATAATCGGGTTGTAAAGTAGAAGAGTGCGTCCGAGAAAAAATATAAAAACATACTTGACCAAGCGTCAGTCAACATGAATACAACTGCTCTTACTTAACTAAAATTTAATGTTAAACAACACTATAGAGCAGTGGCGAAGGGTGAAATTTTTCAAAAGGTAACCCGGTGTAAATAAAATTGGCGTCAGTTAAGATATCGGGGCAATTTATTGGAAAACAAAAACGAAGACAACGAATTAGTCTTGAATCGAAATCGACAAACATTGACATGCCTACTAAATTATCTATTATGCGTAAATAATTGAAACATCCATAAAATCGAACAATAAACGTAGATAATTCCCCTTCCAGTCATCACAAATATAAGTACCTACGTATTAATTTGTTATAACAGCAAACAAAAGTAAGTATTCAAATTATAACCATACTACGTAGTACCTATGATTATCTGTTTATTTTCAAAATAAACTGTAAGTAAATGTAATTTCTCCTTATAGAAATAGCTATCACGATCGCCAAACAGACCAACAGTTTAAATGCACCTACATGATAAACTTATATAATTATCAATTTAAATAATCAAGAAAGGTTATTCGTTTATTTTTGATTGTAGCGTGGTGATATTTTAAACTCAGTAAAATATAATATTTATTTTCTTCTAACAAACATTTTGTGTCTGAAATCAACAACTTTCAGATCTACTTCAAATATTTAACCATCTAAATACTAATATGTGAAATCACATACTAATAATATACTTACGTAAAGGTAGACATTAACTGATCACAAAGTAGTTAGTTATTTCCATTATAATACACTTTTATTTGTAGTTTCTAAATAAACAAAGCGCTGGTAACTAAATAACACAGAACTATCAAAATAATAAAATGAATGTGACAATTTACAAACACCGCAACTTGGTAGCATAATAAATTATGACGTTTGAAGGACGTAAAAAGCGACAACTATACAAAGTCGGTTAACGTGAAGCCGAACTAGCTCGGGTTACCTTTGCCCATATCTTCCGCGCGATTTCGACAAACACTGACATAGAAAGTCATAGAAAGTGCTGCCATCTATATTAAAAAACATACTACGACATTAAGCCGCTTGACAGCGGGTTACCTTGCGCCTGTAGCGTCACAATTTCACTTTGGTAACGGAATTTCTGGGGAACTAAATACAAGGTGCGCCATCTAATGTTATTTTAAATAAGTAATCGATATCGATTAAATTTAATAAACAACGGGCTAATGGCCGATAGATGTCATTATTAAGTTATCATTAATTAATAATTTAAGCTATTATAATTATTGTCCATTGTCTGATATGTTGTAATTTAAATTTACCTATTAAATATATTGTTTAGTATCACCGAAAACCTAAAAGGGAAGCCGGTGGGAATCGGCTTGTATGGACGCTTCGCCACTGCTATAGAGATTTTTTATAGATATTTTTAGTATATTAATTACATCCATCCGAATATAATAAATTAGAAAGTTCATATGTAACGCTTTTACGACTAAACCTTCGAATCAATATTAATGGAATTAAGTAGTACACTTGAATAACAAGAAAGGCCCTATCGACTACTTTTTTTTTTAATAATTGTTCACCAATACATACGAATATGTAACAATAGTAAAATTATAATATTATTGACAAGCTAAGTGCCATTGTAGTTATAAATTATGCATAACAAAAACGAATGTTTCTAAAATTATTAATATATCGTGAAATATAGAATACTTTTTAAATATTAATTTAGTACATAGAATAAAAAACAGGTAAATTCCGAAAGATATTACAACCTCCGGTCACCAAAAAACAATATCAACACTAAACCACTAAAGAAGTTGGAAAACTAATAAATACAAAATAAAGATACTTTGGAATAGAATCGATAGTAGCTCGGCTCCGGAATATTTTAAAACTCACATTAAACGTCCCAAGAGGCACTCGAGTGTCTTGAGAGCTCGTAAACTTTTCGCTTCTTCGAGAATATACAAGAGTCCTCTGTATTTTTACGTCTTAATTGTGTATCGAAAGTGGATCTGTTCTGGAGAAGAGTTTAGTTCTTGTGGCATGAGAATGAACAGCGATGACGCAAACGACTAAAGATATTTGGAACTTATGCTATATAGAGTTACAGTATGTTTGAACAGATTAATATCTGGAAATATTAATTGTATTGTAAAAAATATTTCATGTATAGAAATCTACATTGTCACTCTTAATTCTTAGTTATTTCTAACCTGATATATCTACTAGAATATAATATACATCAATCAGTAGAAAATATTTTTTGTTGTTTATAACGCAGATACAAAAGTATTTAAATTTTTGTTAAATTCGAAATTCCTGTTAACTGTTTCCAGTATTAGTGTAGCTGTTGGGCTAAGTACCTCTGTTTTGTTTCTTTCTTTGCAGTAGTTTAACCTTTATGGCCCAGTTATAAGGACGTCGAAGCTATTATGAAATTTATTTTCTATCATGGAAGGATGTTGAACACCGTGCAGTATGATCAAGAAATTGTTAGTTTCTGGTTATTTCGTTGTTTATATCCAATTAATTCATTCCATTCACTTATATGCATAATACTGGCATGTTTCACCGTTTACTGACGGTCACTTTAATCTCCAAAATATGTATAAAAATGTTTTAAAATACACAGTATATTAATGAAAAATCTTTTCTATAGAAATATTTTCCACACAAGTCGATCCCCTTTAATAAAAAGGCAACGTAAAATTTCACTCCCGCATTTCTTCGGATGTAAGATATTATCAAATGCTCAATAGAAAAATGCAAATGCGTCGGATGTTGCGAGCTAATCTAAAGGAGGCAGAACTCTGAATGCCAAACATAGCGGGGGTAGTTCAAAGGGATCACTTAAAACATCCCTTTTTCAAGAATTCTAAATTATTATGTTTATTTTATAAAATGTACAGGTTGTTCGGTGTAGAAAGTGATGTAAAAATGGAGTTAATTAATTCAAAGCAATTAATTTTTGATATGGTGTTCCACAAGGCAGCGTACTAGGACCTCTTCTATTTTTGGTCTATATCAATGATTTTCCAAAACACCTGTCTTATCCTGTGGTTCTTTTCGCTGACGACAGTACTGTTATCATAAGACGCGAAAAAAATAAAAACTACGAAGATGACTTGAAAAATGCTTTGAACGAATCTGTGGAATAGCTTAACAAAAATAATTTAATGTTAAATATTTCTAAAACTAAAATCATGTCATTTAAACAAAGAATTATTTCCCCTGGCATCAATTTGACATTTAATGATGAAATTATTGAAGAAGTCTCATGTACAAAATTTCTTGGCTTAACAATAGACAATAAATTAACCTGGAAAGACCACTCGTTAAACTTAATCAAGAAACTAAATAAATTTTCTTTTGCTCTTTACAAACATAATAAAGTAGTCAATCAAGCCGCCGTAGTTACTGCCTATTATGGGTATGTTGACTCAATACTGCGTTATGGAGTTATTTTCTGGGCTAACTCGTGTGAAAAAGAATCCATCTTTAAAGCTCAAAAAAGGTGCGTTCGAAGCATATGTGGACTTAAATCAACCGAAACATGTAAACCATACTTTAAATCGCTTAAAATATTAACTTTACCCTGTCTTTACATATATGAGACCGCACTGTTTATAAAGATAAACAGCAACATGTTTAAAAAAGCATCAGAACAACGTCAAATAAGTCAAAGATCCAATTATCAGTATAATTTTCCTTTAAGAGAGTCTAAAACTGCTCTGTTGCATAAAAGCGTCCTCTGTATGGCTCCAAAGATTTATAATAAATTACCATATAACATAAAAAAATTAAATATAATACAATTCAAACGACAATTGCATAATTTATTATTAAACAAGTGCTACTATACAATTGACGAATTCCTTGCTGACAACTTTAAGGCAAAATAATTAATACTAATTACATTTGAAATGAATAATATTATTGTAAAATTCCATTATTATAACACAGTGTAGTTGTAGCACTAATGTAGATATTATATAGTGTTACATAAAATTTTGCTATTTTGGTCATGTGTAATACCTTTGTCACTTTGTGTGTATGGAATAATTGTGTACACCCGTGGGGGTAGATTTTTGTAGATCTGAATTATAATGATACCAACTACTGTACCAAGAATCACACAATAAAGATTTGATTTGATTTGATTTGATATTTTAATTAATTAATCGTATTTTGAACGTGTTATTTTATAAATTTCTATAATTATTATAACACAATAAACCGGAAAAATAGCGATACAAAGTCAATAACATTACATTCTAACATTATTTATGCGTTTGTTACTATTTGGAATATCATTTGCATACATTTACTTATATCTATAGAAAGACGAACCATTTCAGCCTGCGTACACTTCTTCCCCACCACGCTCCCAACAAGAATCTTCAGAAACAACGGAAACCCAAAACAATCAGCCTGTACAAGAATCCAGCGTGTTTAGACACGTGAACCTCCCTCCCCCCACTCCATTGTGCGGTGAAGTATTGCAGCCGTGGAAAACCGTTGAAAAGTCCACCATTCACATGCAAATGCCTTTCTGGCAGGATTTGCATGCGTTTAGCGGATACATTCGCCTACAGGGCTGTTTTGAATGCATTTTAGGGTTATCAAAATGGTTTTTCTAAAATGTATAGTAAAAAATATGTTAGTGCCATCTGTATTTTGAATGCGGTTTGTTCGGAATGAAAGGGTATATTTAAAATGTATGTTTTGTACGAGCAAAGTTCGAGTTGAGGTAATATATCGCTGGAATTCATATTAAGGTTATAAATTGTAATTACAATAAAATTTTCTTTCGCGTAAAAACGTATATATGAAATTATTATAACTGTAGGTGAGATCAACATACAAAAGTAGAAATAAAATTACGATCTTAAAGTTACTGTGCTAAGAATCCTTTCACTAGACTAGTGCAGATACCAGCAGACAGCACGCGTGTTTCGTTATGTTCGGACATTATAGCTATTGTTCAAGCATCCCTTCCAAAAGGCGACCGCATCCATACAATGCAGTCGGTTCGGCCAGAGAGTTTCATTTGCACACGTCACGCTCGCAGACGGCCGCCGTCCCGAACGTTACCGCTCGCCACCGCCCGACACCGCGCGCTACCGTCCGACACCGCTGCGATGGCTTAAGATAAATCATCCAACAGATAAATTGGACGGTCAGGTCTGGCGCTCGCCTGGTGTGAATTAAAATGTTCCAATTTTAAATGTATAAAATGAATTTTAAATGTAATTTATTTAAGGTGGTAGCTCAAGGTCCATTTTCATACATTTTGTTTCGGCTTTAATCTGGGTAATTTAAATTCACGTCTAGTTAGTGATTAGTTCTCGCAGTTGAAAGAAAAACGTAATAATAATAACGGCCTTTAAAATTTAATATGACGAAATTTTAAAGGCAGAAATATCCATGATTATTAATTATTTTTACGTTTTTCTTTCAACTGCGAGAACTAATCACTAACTAGACGTGAATTTAAATTCTTTACTTGCCAATACTTGTTTAGTTACCCAGATTAAAGCCGAAACAAAATGTATGAAAATGGACCTTGAGCTACCACCTTAATGTTTGTGTTTCTGAGGTATTTTTGTGGATATTCTATTTGAAATTATTTTTGAGTTGTTTACTAATTAAAGGAATTATGAAATATGAATTCAGATTTAATTTATGCAGTATTATTATAATTAATAGTGTCATTTCCGCATATTTTCATAATATATAATACTAAAGGCTAGATAATATTATAGTACGAAAGAAAAGAGGCCTTTAGTATACTATGTTATCTTCAACATGTACTTACGCATTTAACATAAAAAATATTTCTTATTTAATAATAATTTCATAACATTTTAATATTGCAATTAGTCTTAAGAGCTTTATGAGGAAGACAGAGATTTTTATAATTAATTATGGAAAACATCTCTTGAGTCTTATACAGTGATTTACAAAATAAAATTCTCTTTAACAATATAAACAATATATAACAACCTTGTTTTAAAGTTCCAAACCTGAAGAATTATGACTAGAAATCTAGGTATTTTTGGTACTATTTAACAAATATATGTAAAACCTTCAGATAACTTTGAAAATCTTCGAAACTTTCACCTGTGCGAGCTTCCTGAAAACCGTTTTCCTTCACCGGAAAAGCTAGTTTCAACAACAAATAACCGTGTAACTTCTGAAAATCGATACCCCTAGTAACTTGAGATCTATTTCATAGTTAGTAAAACTACTATTATATAATGTTGTTTTATGAAAATAAACAAAATATTCTATTATAAACACGAATTATTGTATTTGCTGGTGGTAGGATATAGTTTTATTAGGTGACCACCGTACACAAGACGTTAAACTTGCAATACTGTACTTATTGCATGGTATAATATTAATCATCGATATCAATATAATTTGGACCCACTCCCTACTTGGTACTGCTAAATTTCCATAAGTGGTGATAGTCTAGTTGGGCGTGGAACGGACTGCCGAGACGAATGTCCGTAGGTTGAAATCCCAAGGGCACACACTGATCCCTCTTTGTAGTGGAGGAGGTCCATGCCCAGCAGTGGGATAGTATAATATGGTATGGAGCTGATATTATTAAATTTCTGTCAATCTCTCTCCATACTCTTATTGTAACTAAAGAATTTTATGTAACCGTGTTGCATAATCGTAAATTCTGGAGCACTTTGATTTTTGTCAACCACCAATAACCAGGCAAATACTTTAACATAAATTTTAACCTTATACATATGTACATAAATAAATCCATTACAAATCCTGTACAAAGTCCCGTAAAACCTGTAGAAATAAATCTATTCGCACAAAGACCGCACTCGTGCGCTTCGGGGGGGATTTTGGAAAATGGAAAAATACCCCGGACTTGGAAGCGCATTTGGAACGATATTGCATCCAATTCCGAGGCCGATTCGAGTACTTGAGAGTTAAGGAAAGGCAAAGGAAGTAGTTTATTTCGAGGGATTTTGAGGTTATTATGTTTGTAAACGGTAGAGTAGTGCTTATTGAATAATCTGCGACACCAAGGTATCTATACTAATATAAAATTGAAGTTTGTTTGAAGGCGCTAATCTCAGGAGCTACTAAACCGATTTTGAAACTTTTTTCATTGATAGGAAGCTATATTACTCTTAATTGCTCTAGACTTCTTTTTACCGGAGAAATATTATTTATTCTCGACTTTTTTTACGGGGGAGAAGTCACCCACTATTAGCTAGACTATATTTTTTTCTCAATACAGGCTTATGAGCATAATTCTAACGACCTCGGAATCATTATCAGTAGTATTAAATCTTGAAATGCTGTGTTATACAATAAAAATTAATAACTCAATTCTAAATTCAAAAAACATCATCTAAATATGCAAAAAACACCATAAAACACGTAAAAACACGCAAAAACACCCCAATAAAGGTCGTCAGAGCGCTAAACACGGCGCATTAGTGGCACTTGAACATAAAAAGGTACAATTCGGTGTGGGCTTGCATTATTAAGCGAGTTTATGGCGTCACGTTCCGGCTGTACGTTCTGTGTGCCGTGTCCGAGATGCGACCGCCGCAAAATAACTGTACAACAGAAGGCTCGGTCAATATTTTTGTGTATATTTGGGGGATTAGCTATAGTTGTTGGTTAGAGTTAGGGGCTCAGTCAATTTATTGTTTGTGTATATTTGTTGAATTATTTTTCCTTACTAGTTACAGGTAGTAAAGAATGCTTAAGCTTTACTAAATTGTAGAAGCAAGTACAAGTAATTAGATAATGACAAACATTTAATAAAAACTTGTGTGACGATATATTTATTTTATATCTAACAGCCGTTTTCATGTACATATAGTTCAAAGTGACCATGCCTGTAATAATAATATTATTATACAAGCTTTTTAAGGTAAAGAAAAATAATAAAATAAAATAATTTGATCTCATTGTTCATTTAAATTGTGTGCAAAATTACATCTTATACGATTATCTTATATAATTAATCTAACTTCATAAACCAAATTTTATATGTACATTCGGAATACATTTACCACACCACAAACCATATAAATAACTCAATAACAAATAACGTTATATCATCGCCTCTAACCCTTCTGTGCTGTATGTGAATAAAATAAGAGCGGGGTCGCTCGGACCGTCCAGTGAGAAGTTATTGGCGACGCGTGGTCGCCGAGTACTCGCGAATATTAATAAACCCGCTAATATTTCACACACGTGTTTTAGATAGCATTATTATGTAAATCTAATATTTTTTAATTAAATTGAGTGTTTCAATTACTTTGATGTATATTTTGCGTAAAAATGTATCAATTTCGTATTTAATTTTTTTTTGTGAATTTATATTATTCTATTTATAATATATAACGAGACAAGATGGCTGACATGATTGTGAACATGTCTGCCTGTAAAATATAGCAAAAAGAAGAGTACTTTATACATTTAGGAATATTCTATAGACACGAACGTCCATATAAACTATTTATTCAAAATCTGAACTAAAATGGCAACCGAAACGTCACTGTTATAACCTATTTATTCGCTTGAACATCAAATAATTTTACTTATTGACTAATATACACAGGTTTACACTTGATTCGACTTGAGCGTTACTCCGTACATAACCAAACGCTGTCAATCATACTAAAGTCAGGTGTACGGATTGCAGTACAGTATATTCGAACGCAATAGGTGTACGGAACGCCAGATCTAGTGAGTAGTACATATAATATATCGATGACTTTATATATCAAAATTACACACGCATCTTATAATGGTAAGTAATTAACTCCCTCAATCACACCCATACTTGACAGAGACAAAGAGATGCCTAGACAGTCTTGTATAAGACCTAGTATTTTAGCATCCAGTCCCCTTGAACGTCTCCATAGAACAGGATGGTATAAATAAAAGGAATACTAATTAACATAATCAGGACTTTACATAACGATGCAACCGAGAGTGCAGTAATCCCGTGGGACCCGCGCGGTTGGCGCTGAATTAATTAAAATATTTAATTAAATTATACCTAACCGATATGTAGGGTGTTTGTCGTGTTTATTTAATTTAGCTTTTATTTACTTCATGTTTAGGTTCAGATTTTTTTGTTACAAGAAAGGTTTCTTGTGTCCGAGGTCGTGGGGGAATCTTTATTAGAATTCCGTACCTTAAAGAAGGAATATTTATAAGATTACTTACTTGTTCGTCTGTTCGTTTGTCTATCAAGACTCTTTTTCAGGAACGGCGAAGGAAATCAACTTAACATTTTTATTGAACTAACTTTTGCTCGCAGCTTCACTCGCGCGAAGGAGTTTTCCGGGATAAAAGTCCCGCTATATATTTTCCCGGGATAGAAATTAGTCTATAACCTTCCCAAGGTTTTAAGCTATCTTCCTACAAAATTTCATATAAATCTGTTCAGTAGATTTTGGGAAAATCGATAACATACAGACAGAAAAGGGTACTTTGTTTTATAATATGTATAGATTCTTGGGTATTAAATAGTTATATTTAGCTATTAAACAATCAAACTTAAATCTACGCGATCGAATGATTTGACCGTTTATGTCACATATTATGCGATTTAATAAGGGAATCGAAACCTATAGGATACTTCCCGTTGCCTAGAATGATGAAGTTTGGTAATGCAATGTGTTACACATGTAATGGAAAAATCAGAAAACCGTAAATATTTACTAAAATACAAAATAAAATTCATCTATTATTAATAATAATAATAAAATAATATCAGCCCTGTATTATATACTTGCCCACTGCTGAGCACGGGCCTCCTCTACTACTGAGATGGAATCTATTATTACAAGCTTGTTATTGGCTCGATGCAATTCTAAAAGTTGCAGAAAACAATTGGTTACAAAAGGCAGAAGACAGAAATATGTGGAGAAAGATGGAGGAGGCCTTTACTCTTCAGGGAGGTCCTTAAAAAAATATATACGCATTCATTCAAATAAAAATAATAAAAAAAAATTTTTTAGGAATAAATAAAGGTATTGTTATTATTATTTGCGGTGAATCCAATTACTGTGCCTAGGGATCGCTTATAGCTAAGTTTGTCCTTTAACGTAGTTTGTCTTTTAATTAGAGTAATAATGTTAAATGCTTTCTTAATATATAGGCTGGCTGTTATCTGTTCCTGCGACCAAGCTTTATATGTCTGAGTTCTGGTTTGAAGGACATAGAATTATATAAATACAAGACATTCATATAATTAACATAAATCAAAAATTGCAACCGAGTTCACTGTTTTCGTTGTTATTTTTTTATTTATATGAGCCCGATTCTCTGCACCTGATGGTAAGCGCCGAATTGACAATCGCCACAATTATGCCGGCCTGATAAACCATATATACATTGGCTGTTATTGATCATGGTCAACTGTCACAAATTAACTTAATGGTAACGATGAAGGAAAACATCGTGAGGAAACCTGCACACCTGAGAAGTTCTCTATAGGACTTTCGAAGGTGTGTGAAGTCTACCAATCCGCACTAGGCCAGCGTGATGGACTAAGGCCTAATCCCTCTCAGGAGTAGAGGAGGCCCGTGCCCAACAGTGGGAGTATATAATAAAGGGCTAATATTAACTGTCGCGAACACGACTCTATCTAAACATAAAGAAATCCGAATTCAATAACAATTTTTAAGTACTTCAGGTGCAGCATGACCACCTATAGAAGAGCAGGGTAATGACCTCGAAGAAAAGGCGTCTCCGACGGGAAAAACTATTCATATTACTATTATAATACATGTGTTACATATTCCACAGGTACTAAAGTACCGGACGCGCCAACACCAGCCATGAAGTATTTTTGCAACTGTTCAATGCCTACAAAATTGTATCAATTGTTTCAAACATCGAAACTTCATACCCTAACGCGAATCAATTGACGGCTAAACCAATGTTCACTAACACTCAAGGAGTCGGTCGCGTTGTATAGACAAAGCGTTCGTGTGCACAATTCAGACACTATATCCATTGCACTAGTTTACACTTCGCGCGCTAGATGCCGCTTAGTAGCTGTATAGGCGAGGACACTCACATGTTTTCGTTATACTTATGAATCAAAATCGTCGTGTATATAGTTTATTTCGGAACGACTTCCAGCATGGGCATAGGTTAATATTGTTTGCGATTGGAAAATATACGTTAATGGTATCAGATTCATTGCACATGAATGTGATTGTAAAAAATATTGGATTAACACGTCGAACCACCGTCTAGTGTTATTTCAGCCTATATTTATGACGCTAAGTTGTAACTTTATGTTCTATGTATGTTATATCTAAATTAATATGTCGAATGCAGCATTATACAGTAGCAATAACAAGTTATATTTTAGAGATAGATTTTATTTTTAGTTTATTTAAGCTTTGAATTTATTTAAATAATATATTACGACTTATCTCGATTTCAAAGGCTTTAAAATTAATTTTGAGCGTATTTTTATAATTGCTTATTACTGTTTTTAAAATAACATAAATTTAGATAAACTGAAAGAAATACGACTACTTAAAGCAATTACACTATTATTTAATGTTTGTAAGTTAGATCCTGTAGTACTCAACGTGTGCAGCTCCTCGCCATCTAGGTGCTCTGATTGTAAAGAGCACTCGCAACTCTGATGCGATACCGGAGTTATGGAATAAATCACCTCTCGTTGCGGGAAATTGCTGACTTGTGCCCGCACGAGTGAACCAGTGTTGTTGATGTTTTATCGATAAAAAAAGTTTGGATATCGATGCTTTTTCTTGCTTTTTTTACTAGGTCTACTACAGCAAGCCTTTTGAGTAATAAAGTAACAATAAAAATCGTGCAATATTTATTGACACAATTCGTCCGTTAATGATTTATCTCGAAGAAAAAAATCAGATCTGTTTTTTTTTTCTGATTGTAATATCACACCTATTAACAAGTATGGCGATTCTATTCCTTTTTTTCCTATTTGCCTATTAATATCATATTTGATTTTATTTTTTTTGGTAATATTTCATCATGTATTCTACGACCTGTCGATAAACTGAAATATAACTACTTCATAAATTTCTTCGACATTTGATAAATTTTTACAACCGAAATTTCTCGAAAACATATTTAAAAAAATAAATATAATTCTAAAATACAAGCTAGATTTCGTAACACTAACTTTTCGGATAACACCTTAGTCCTCTCTTTAATCATGAAGACTGCAGTCTGAAACATTTGAAGTAGAAATTAATTAGTCGTTTCAAAATAATCCTCTAAGTAGTTTAAATTGCAGTTTAAAGCATTACGAGTAAAACATAATAAGCCGTGTGGAAAAAATTTGTTAAGTATTATTAGAGACTATTGAAATTAAAAAACATCTTAATTTCAACAGGGAAGATGGTTGGAAGCTTACACAAGCCTGGGATCCAGTTCTACATTTAATTAAATCGGAACCCAAAAGACCGGCTGCCAGACTTCAAGACACTGTGAGCTCATTCTGTGTAGATCGGACCACCAACAGCTAAAATTTAAAAAGTTGTATATTTATAAAATGTAGGTAGATATTGTAACTTTGACTTTACGGATGAACAAAACCTCAGTCCCCCCGTGACCATGAAGGCTGCAAAGTCTTCGAAACGTCGGGAGAAAACTAAAACATAAAAAACCGCGATAAAATCCGAAAAGTAATTTAATTTTAAAATCTGGCAAGTAGTTAAATTTTTATATCGATCAATAAGTATAGTAATTTTGTCGATATGCGAGTGCATCTCCCATCCCTGTGAGTCTGTAGCCGCGTCATCTAATTTCCGCGTCTCCCCGTGGGTGCGGACGAATGTGTTGTCTAACTCTACGCCTATCACATATTTCTAGTCACTGTGTTACTATAATATGTCTAAATAACAATTTCAGTCAGTGACGTTTATATTCTATAGACACAAACGTTCATATAAACTATTTGTTCAACATCTGAACTAAAATGGCAACCAAAACGTCAGTTATAACTTATTTATTCGCTTGAACAACAAATAATTTTACTTATTTGACTAATATTTTTAATTCACATCCAGGTTTTCACTTAGATTCTCGTTTTATATTATAAGCACCACTCCATACACAATCACAAGCATCAATATTGACACCATACTAAAATCAGTTTGAATTGATGACAGTTCAATTCAGTTGAACACAGTGTATGTTCGAAACGCCAAATTTAGTACATAGTTCATATATATCGATGATTTCAGTAAAGAGTCGTAACTGCCACCTTTGTATTAACAACTAGAATGAACAAATTGGAATAATAATTCTTATAAAATAGGTAACGCAATAATTCTTTTGTTATTACATCAGGTCTGGGAGGTACTGTGAATGTAATTTAGAGCTGTAATAACGTTAGACAGTTACATTTCCTTGACGTAGTTATATTTGACTTATTTATTTTGGCCTACTGTTGGTTGATTCTTATATCGGGATTCGAAGGAACTATGTAGGTGATGTTAGACCCTAATAAGCTAAGAGTCAAGAGTTGCGAAACTCAAGGGGCAGTGGACAGAATACATAGTTCGTAGAACTGTAGCGGAAAAGTTCAGTTCTGGAATGGCAACCACGAACCGGAAGACGCAGCCTAGGCAGGCCCCCCACGAGATGGACCGACGATCTGGTGAGGGTCGCCGGAGTTCGATGGATGAGGGCGGCCCAGAACCGATCCCTTTGGCGCTCAATAAGGGAGGCCTATGTCCAGCAGTCGACGATTCCCGGTTAAAATGATGATGAAGCTTAGATAGGTGGGCAATCCAATAGATAATCTATAAATAATAAACAAACCATACGATACAGGTCCAACAGCATTGTTAGAAATTGTAACTGTATGTTGTAATTTCAGGAAAATTTTGTTTCAAAGGATCTCGGTCTTTGTAGGAATAAGATCGCATTTAACTAATACTACAAAAGAACATTTTCTTATTTATTAGGTTCATAAAACTGGTTATAAACACTAACATTCGTAATATACAGTTATATACGATCTTCAAGATATTTGCAACCTTCTTGAAGTGAACACGACGTGCATATGCACAAATTAGAGATAGCATAAATTAAAAGGAGAAATTGAGATACATACATACATATATTGGGATACTAGTACAAAGTACAAGTTGTGTGTTTACATTAAAATATACATATCCACGATTGAATAGATAATTGACTTAAGCGACATTTATTTTCGAAAATTTTTAACTATTTTAATAAAACAGAAAATAGTGCTGATTTTAAATATGTATGAAACTTAGTTTTGTAAAAAAATGTCGCATAAGTCAATTAGCCTTCCAACCATCGATACATAATATTTAAATATTGTTAGAAACTGAAGCGATTTTTATTAAAACAAAGAGAAATATCTCTAAGTACTGATATACTTTCACAGACATTACACCAACCGAACAACCGGTACGACTGGTAATGAACAACTGTTCGCTGCTGACTGACGACTGCCTCGGTCTGTCAAACGCTCTGTGTTTTTATAGCAAAAGGTATCACAAATTCCCACAGAAAAATATTTATATCCTAACAATATATTTTAACTAAGCTGGGGCAGGCGAACCAAAAATATGTAATAATAAAAAATGCTGTTACATGAACTAATGCTGTAGAGGGTTGAATATGGACCAAGATTCGTTTTGTACAAGGGCAGAGCAATTTTTTTTTCGATATTGAACAGTCTTCATGTGTATTTATACACTTGAAACTTATCCCTACACGCTTCACAGAAACGAGCAACGCAATACCGTATTCAAAGCTGTAAGACAATATTGTAGCCAGTGTCAGTGATTGTGCGGAATTCCCAATAACAGTGGAGTTTATCGAACTGTTGGCGGAAATGTTCGGCGCTTGTTAGCTTAGCCTTTCCACTGTTTATGCTTCCTGATGTGGATTTTGGAGCTGCTTTTCTTGGTTAGAATAATTTTAGCTACGTTGTACTAGGGGAAATTTGGGAACATTTTTGTTAGAATGAAACGCGGGCTCTGAAAATTTACACATGCTAAGTACAAATAACAATTAGGCTACTTTTGCAAGTTAAAATACATAGTGAGGTATTATAGGTAAGGGTATTTAGACTCACAAAACCGCCAACTAAAGAATGTTCTAAAATTAACTTATCCCCTGTAAAGTGTTTCCTGATAGTTTTACTGACAATATATTTGAACTATACACCATAAGGCACCTACGAAACCCTAATCGGATGACAAAAATGTATTTTTGTTAGCGAACAACGCATAAGGTACCCCGGATTAGAATGAATCGATATGGCGATAAGCTCGCTCAGCATCACGTAGGACGAAAACTCGTTGTGTCTCGGCCTAGTACTTAGGCGATAAGGGTGTGAGATGGTACTAAAACCTGGCCTAGTGAGCCGCGTACGTGTATCGCATTCCGGGATCAGCCTGTGTATATCTGCTTGCAACCGGTCGGCATAATTGTAACGACTGCAGAGGGGTAATCATCTCTCGTCAGTCGATGATCTATTGAACCCCACTTTTCTTACCATCAGATGCAGTGGGGACATTTTGGTGACATTTTCTCTTTTGAATAAGAATTTCAGCATGGCACTGCGTTGACATCCTTTAGATATCATGTTAAATCTCATAATATTCAATGATTGCATCGTTAAACTAATATTTATCCAGGTTCACATACAAACGCGCCATATTCACTACTTAAAATATTAAACAATTAATATAAGTGCTTTTATAACCGAAACTGTATTGAATGGTAAAGCGCAGCCTCGGATCACGTCATCCCATGAAATGTACAGCCGAAAAACGTAGCAGAATTAACATAAAAGCAGACGGGAAGCAATAAAAGAGTACACAGTAAGCTGTGTTCCGAACATCCTGTAAATAATGCAGGGTTGGCGCTAATGGGAAGTTATTTAATTGAGTTCGTTATTACCGTATAACAGGAGATATGACTGTTTACACGTGAAAAAATTATTTAAGTTCTATATGGGCATCGCGTCTTCTATTTCTTTTATTTAATTGTGGGCATTCTGAATTAAAAAAGGGTGAAACCAAGTGCAGTTTTAAGATTATTGGATGTACGCTGGCTTCTTGTTTTCTTCTTGGTGTTTAAAAACTTTGGTAGAGCTGGAAAGGTAATGAGAACTGGCCGGTTAACTCGTCTAAAATATTAGCTGATGCAGAGTGTATCCAGATAGGTTTTAAGAGTCGTTTTTTTATTGCAGTTTATAAAAACCCCACCATCTTGCCAATTATTAATAGAGGCAGTTGTTCTAATAGTTTCTTATAACTTATAATACAGAATTATAAGAAATTAATTTATAACAAAATTATAAAATAAAAATATAGTGATTTTTTCGTATTTTCAAATGATTGCAAAATATCAACACAATAATTTTTCTTGAGCAAAATCTTACCATTGACAGCCCTAAGGATTTTTGCACGGCTCTGTAACACCGTTTATATAGAGGATGATGAGCGAAGGGCGCAACTCAATTAGCTAATGAAAATGTACTGTTTTGATAAATTTAAACGGAGCGCCGCGCGAACGGCCTTTTTTACATGTTTTAATTATTTAATGTTTATTTTGAAGCGTTCAAACTGCGTCTTCAAGATTGTTTATGAAGTTATATATCGTCTAGTAGTAGCGTGGATGAGAATCGATCAGGACTAGGTTTGATGGAAATGTATTTTATTCTTTTTCTAATTTTAAAATTGAGTGTTTGACCTGGGTATTGAACACTGCATTTCCAGTGCAACGTCTTATTTCAATGTCATTCAAATATACATTATATGCGTTTATTTCTAACAAATGTACTCAAAAACTTTTACATTTATTTTACTAAGGCGTAAAATAGTAAGAAACGTGACTTGGTGGAAGTGTATTTCATTTTATTCCATCTAACATAAAAGGACAAGTCAACCGCATGATCGATGGCTCAATAAAACATTATCCGAGAGAGCATCAAAACCACTCAATTTTCGTCTTATTAAAAAAAGCCTGAAAATATTCTTATAACAATAATATTCTTTTGAAATACAACGCTCATTATTCCAGTCATTTGTACGTTAAGGATCGCGGAGTTTAAATTTACTTGGCTGTTTGAATTTGCGACGAACCCAATGTTGTTCCCGCGTCTTGTGGAACAATATTGGCGAGGAACTTGGGGTGAGATAGGTCATATTATAATGTGGTTTATTCTTTTGGAATTGTTTAGTTTGTTCAATTTACTTTCGACCTCCTAGTGGTGAGTGGAGTGGGATGCAATAGAATGTCGACTGACAAGTGATGACGACCTCTCGGCAGTCGACACAATTATGCCGGCTTGTTGGATCGGCTTGACGGGTTTTGACACACTACTTCAGTAAAACATGTTTTCATAAACAGCAACCTAAACCAAACATAATGTGAACTTGTAATATTTAATTAATGCTTGCTACAAATAGTGATATTTAACCAAAGGAACCACCATAAACAAGAAACCTCAGAAATATTTTTATCTCTGGAAGTTTTTTGTATTAATATCCATGGGCGGTGATTCTAATCAGTCAGGGTTAACGAGAGAATTATTGACCTCATAAGAGGAATTACTAAGCGTAGTAAAAATTTTACTTATTTCGTTCTGCAATATTGGCAACTGCCCCGATTCCGTATTATGGACAAATGCAAGAAGTTAGACAACAATGAGCCTTCATATCTTTATAATACTACTGACAGTAAAGGATACGGCTAAGCTCTGCTTTGTCTCCCCTACACAGTGACAGCAGCGCGTCTCCGCAGTATATTTCCCACGCACGCCGCCATCATTTCCGCCATGCCCCTCGCCGTACACTTCACGCGTATTGAATTCCATATTATTTTGAATACATGTTGTATATTTGGCAATAAAATTAAGAAAGTGTTGTTTACACGCACGTCATATGTTGCTTAAATATTACACTCTAGAGTTATACTGACCAGTAAATCCTAACAGCACTGCCCGATCTAGAATTCGAACCTCAAATCTCAGAACGGTACACGAAATGCAATATAATATTTTCTACGCCTCTAAGGTAGTATTATTCAGTCGTATGGTTTGATTTTTGTCATATATATAGTTTTCCATATATTCATATATCCATCCATATCATATCATATCATTGTTAAAAACCTTTATGAAAAGATTTATTATAAGTAATCACAATCTGTTAAATGGATTACTACGAGACACATGAAACATTAACTCAAATAATATATTTAATCGTATAAAAGCCCTAATGAAATTAAATCCAGACAAGAATCACCACAGCCGTAGCCTAAACCAAAAGCTACTATATAAATATTTCTCAATTCCATTTAAATTCGAGATTAATTATAAGATATAACTCCAAATAAAAGCTTCATCGTCCCGAATATAATTCCCGTTTTGATACGTAGTCAATACCATCAAATCCCAAAGCACAAAAGGTGTTCGCAGCTTTCACGAAAAAAAGTACGAAAGAAAATGCAGATTCGCTCCGGGATCGGACAAGCTGTCCTCCGGGAGCCGCCCGGGAAGGGCACCGTTTATTTATTGCGTTTCCTGTGAAAAATCCATTCCTTATAAATAAATACTTTTGTGTCGAGTGCCTATAAATATTATTGCAAGTTTTTTATATTCTTTGGATGTTATTTTAAATGATTTATTGTTATGGATGAATGCTTTATATAACATTAATACAACTATATTATTAATAACTACTTTTTGCTCGCAGCTTCACTTGCGGGAAAGAGTTTTTCCGGTATAAAAAATAGCCTATGGCTATCCCAGGGTCTGAACCCATCTGTATACCAAATATTATCGAAATTCGTTCGGTAGTGTTTGAGTTTACCGCGTTCAGACTATTAATAAATATATTTTATATTCAACTATACTCTGTTAACATCATTCTATCATATGTATAATTGTAATATACAGTTGTTTGTTTTGCCTAATAAATTAAAATTAAATAAAATATAGTACATATATATTATTGGGTTTCTTTTTGGAAAACACCTTTCGACTGCACTACTGTATTGGGCCTTACCCTGTAATTTAAGATGTTAATTGGAAAATTAATGAATAATAAACTCAATTCCGTCTAATTTTCCATAAGATTTTGTTCTTAAAGCTTGTCAGTGTGTGCCTTGAGCCGCGATCATCGCCGTAATGTGTTTAGGCTACAGTTAATCCGACCACAGCGGCTTTCAGCTGCGAGAATGACTGATAACATTTCAGAAGGGTTGACGACTGTTTACACTATACGATATATCGTGTGGAACAAATAATTTTATCGAAATTATAATGTACTCTTTTTCCCACGACTTCGCTCGCATGATAACGTTTTTCTGGGCAAAAATTTTTGGCCGGAATGAAAAGTAGCCTACAGAACTCAGGAGTTTTCTAAATCGCTTTAGTAGTTCCAGAGATTGGCCCCAACAAAAAAATAAAGTTACAAACTTTTCCTCTTTATAATATTAGTATAAATTTATCCTCGCACAGAAAAGCGAACGTAGAACTTGATAATGAATAAAATGTTAATTATAAAGCGGATCAATGACACGAAATCATCCCTCAACAGTCAATAGAAAAATACCGGTCAGTATTAGGCCACTGATTGAACCTGGAATACCCTACGATTATTTATAACAGGTATTACATAAGGTTAGGAGGCCCTATTCCGTCTACGGGGATATATCCGTGTTTTTGCAATTACGGTCATTTTAATCAAAGGGCAGTTTTCATGGCCAAATAGGTAAATACGGGATTTTCTATCTTACCTATACGGCTACCGAAGCTGTCCTTCGAGTAGAACGCATGTAATTGCAAAAGGAAGGATTCCTCCTATAGACTTAATAGGGCTCTTTGACCGTACATAATTATCGTAGTGCTGTAGAATACACATGAAATCGGTATCAGATCAGTAAGATTGTTAAGTTATGATTTGAAATAGTAACAGTTTCTTAAATAAAAAATTATAGAACATCGTAGTGGCATCGGATGTTATAAATCATAGAACACACGCCCGCTGCAGCACACAAGGCGTCTGTAAGTGACTTTCTATGTAACGGGTGCCCATGGGCTTTTTATGGCTACTGCGCTGTAAAGAAATTATAACTGCCTTTGTGGAACTCGACCGTGTAATCACGTCCGATGTTGTAACGTGTGGACACGTTCGATTATCAGTTTATTGTTTATGAACGATTTTAATGTTTTTTCATGGTATTAAATTTTTACTAATTGTTAGTCGAACACATATTTATTTACGTCTTTGATACTAATGTATTTTATGTAGCTAAGTGAATACCTCTGATAACGCCATCTAGTGACATTATCAGTGACTGGTTAATCCTTATGTGTCTGTAAGAAATTGTGTATGTGAAAGGCAAAGGGTCTACTTGGATATGTAATATATTTCGCATAGCCAGTCACAAGTATAGGCTAAATATATAATTTTTTGATCATGTTACACAATAAGAAGTGAAAGTCCTTTTTCGTCAAGAAACGGCCAGTACTTATGATTATGAATTACGTTTTTTTAATGATGTATTTATTGTAATTCCTCTCCCGGCATGAATCGTCTATAATGAGTGTCAAACATACAAATCTATAATACCTTTACTTCAATAAACATACGTTATCACAAACTTTAACATTTATAATTTTACTAGAAATTATTTAATTAAGTCAAAAATACTAACTCCTATTCACACAATCAATGAATTGAATAATTCATATGAATCACCTTACAAGTCAACTTGAACCGAAAGCCTTATGAAAGCCTACGCCTGAAATGCCTTTTATAGCTTGTAACCCGCTGAAAAGGATCTCGATATTGTTATTTTCCACTTGGCAGAGGTTCGCCCGCAAATCCGCAGAGATTTGGCATAATAGACATTTGATTTCGGAATTCTTATGTGCATGATTTGGGGTTCTAAAATATGTTTGGAGTAACTTTTATCTTTAATCACGACTTTGTGTATCGGACGCCGCAGTCAACATCTGGGGAAACCTTCAAATGTGATACTGGAATCCCCAGTTTTAACGACTGCAGGGCCCTGGAGGAATGATAGGAGGGGATATCTGGGGAAAGAAGTGTGGGAGAAGGAGAAGGAACCCTCTTAGGATGGGAGGAGGGGAGATGACCAGGAAATGTTCGCGAGCCCTCATAGGCCTTAATGTGAATTTGGCATCCATGAGGTATACACACTTAACTGTGTGTCTGAGGCCGCGACAAATTTTCCTCCGTGCATGGGCGTACATTCAGAGTGGAGACCAAGCGCACTTGAATTGTCTCGGGAAAGGTTTGTTAGAGTTGAATTTGGTGGAATTTCTTGACGAGTCATTGGATTAATGGCAATGCAATAAAGTAAAAAATATTAATCGATCTTATTCTATCAACTCGGGGTCGAACGTGGATATCAATCGACGAGAATAAAGTATTTATATTACTTAATAATTTTTTATGCGCTTTCACAGCACCGAGGGGTTCCATGATGTTCGTTTATGTAGTCTTTCAGTGTGTGTGTTCCACCTTTAATTTTATCCCATACTAAGCCGTTTTTGATATTAGGTATAAAAAAGACAATAACCACATTTATTAAACTTATTTCTTCTCATAAAAACTTACTGTTAATAAAATATCGCGTAAAAAGGAACGTGACGTGTTGATAGCTGTAAAATTGACTGGCTTACTGTAAACCAAACAATAAAATACGCGTACAAGTTGATATACTCACTGAAGGGGTGCGAATGAAGGAGGAAGCGGTGTTTTGTTTGATGTTATATAATACGCTCACAACTAGATATTGTTATATAAACAATGACAAAGACTTTTTATATTCTTCTCATTGCAACTACAATTGTTTTATAGCAGATAGAAAATTAGCAGGTGGGTTCTTAAGTAAAAAATGATTACCGCCCACATTAACACATTTCTACAGGAATTACCTTTCAATTGTCAATCGTTAAGAGGTTAAATGCTGCTTATTACACAGCGATCTTTAGTGAGGTAATACACAATAATATAGGCCAGATCGAATCAAACTATTTTGACTATGGAGAACATGCCTATCCCATCTAATCGTGGGAACGATTATGTTTAACTAAATGGCGAAAGGAGTGTCCCAAGCTATGTTAATTGTTACCACTGTATTAACTATAGAAAGTTGATATGCGATGTACTTAATAGCATTGAGTTGCTCACAACGTCTCTGGACGTCAAATGTTATTTTATTACACTGGCTTCGCTACGACCGTACTAAACAAACTGACTATTTTTATTTTCACCCCGAAATATTCTTTCTAAAACAGCGACTCCTTCGCTTCCGTTCTCAATACAATATAGAATACATAATAAGGAAAAATCATGAAATAACATCGGAATATATCATCGGAACAAACTTATAAGCCGACGGTGCGGTGCTCACAAAAATAAGCGCGCATATTGCTGGCATTTGAAGTAAGCGGATTCTGAATCTACTTCAGATTTTATAAATATTATATTGTTTGTCGCAGGTTCGTAACTAACCAGAGAGGAAGAAGTTTGAAAATGATGTGTGTATTTTTTGTTAATTTTAATCACATCTTACGTCTTTAGTTAAAATAAGACATTGTAAAGCCTGTTCACGGGTAAACATTACTAAAAATCAATCGAAGATAATGTAGGCCTATATCACCTATATATTAAATAATTAAAATAATTTGTAAAATCGCATGGCGCATTCTAGCAACTTGTGTACGATGATCGCTATCTAGCCGGATATAAAATATATCCTACCACCAGCAACATACATAGATACAAACTTACTAACTTCGCCTTGTACTTGTCTATTTAATTATAATTATTAGGCTATTTAGCCACTCGTCTCATAAAACTTTCAAAACAAATTATGGAAAACACGACCTTATCGTATGCAGGACACGGTATCGGTAAGGGCCGATGATACGTCGAGATATTCACGAGAGGTCCGACTCGACGTCTGTTCACGCCCTCACAGATTTATGGTAATGTCCCGCCGAAGTACCGATGCGTTAAATTTATACACTCGCGGTCGTTTTTCTTTTATGTGAAACTATTTGAGATTTATTTTCAGATTTTTAGGCCAGTTTGTTATGTAAAAGTCATAAGGACGTCATTATACGTCCTGATTTTATTTTTTGTCACTTTTAATTTTAAAAATGATAAAAATACTGGTTATTTTTACCCAAGATTTGGATTTAAATTTATTATAAACCTCGGTCTTGTCGCAAATCCGTTGGCATAGTGTATAACAAGCACGTCGTATCAAACATATTAGAAACTCTAGTGGGGCGTTGTTTATTACTTCGTTACGTAGTTAACTCTAAGCTGGATTTCAACTAGTTAAGTTATCGATTTCGACAGCTTGGAAGTTTATGATGTCGATTTGAGGACTTCTATCGAAATTAGGGTACAAGGAAGATGTTATATTAAGGTTGTGTTCGTAGTTCCGCCTGAATTACTAAATTACTAAAGCCTCTAGGGATGTGGCTTCTTTTTGGTGAATAAATAAATTCAATGAACGAATTGCATAAGTATTTTCGAAGATAAACAACCAAACTCACAAATTGCATCACTTTACAATATTACACGCCGCGCTAACGTTGTCAGCTGACAATTTTATAGTAGCTGTATGAGAGCAGGGGCCTTATTCTCTATCCCGCACGTTATTTTGACACTGCGTAACAAGCACTTAACACAACGCATCATGTTTAGGACTATAGAAATTTGGCTTACAGAATACCATTCCACGCACATTTCTCGAAGATAACATGACACGGCCGCGTTACGCGTTTACACTATCATACAGAATAAGGGCCCTGTATGAATACAAAATATTGACATCTTGTTGCGGACGTATTGCTGTGACAGCGTCTACGCCGCGCCTTAGAATATTATTTTAGTTTGTTTTGTGTTGAATTCGAAGAATTGAACATAATGTATTTTCGTTTCAAATAGGTAACAAATTAATATTTTAGTGTTACATTTGTTTTTTTTATTGCTTTAAAATCACGAACGACCGCCCATGTGGTATTGTAAAAATATATTTACGCAAATTTGACACTTATTTCAATAAGTGTCATTCTTTGATCGCTAATCGAACGAACAGAGTAAGTGAGACGAAAATCCTACCTAAGAGGATTATACAAATATGATTCAATAAAGGCAAACTGACCAGTAAACTATATACGTTTCTGCCTACCCGTCAAAGATAATACTTAAAAAACAATTTTATTTTGTACAAAAACGGTTCTAAAACGAATATGAATTACACAAGCGGGTCAACAAGTTTTATGTGGAAGGCTTTGTTCCACGTTCTGGAATGGTTTACGAGTGTTTAATCGGTCCCTTTGAATGCAGGTTAATGTGGATTCGGGGCTTTTTATAACTTATACGAGACGAGCGTGTTGCTCCCCTGATGTTAAGTCATTTCCTGTACACTACACAGGACTTTCAAATACTATGTGGCAATGGACTATGCTTGTTGTTTTGAGATGTTGAGTCTAACAATGACATAATAATAATGGCTACTTTGTACTTAGCTAGCTAGAATCTGGTATACAGGAGAAGTACTATCTACTTATCGTGGCGATTACAATTTCTACTGAATTGTTAATCTCATTCGATGATCTTAATTAATTATAGGTAAGAACCATATTGACCATACTAGCTTTTAAAAACAAAAAAAAAACGCATCAAAGTCGGACCATTTGTTTGCGAACTTCTATGCCACAAACAGACATACAGATACCTGATATATACTTTAAAATTATATCACTCCTCTTCTGCAAAGATGGTTAAATAAGGGAGCACATCACACAATTCGTACATGGGACGAGAGCTAACGAAATATGGGTTCGTAACACCTCTGTCTACCCCTGAAAAGAGAAAAATGCGTGAAGTTATGTACATCGAATGACAAACGTCCGTAACACGTTCCCGACGGCCTCTAATCCAGAGTTTCGGGTCGTCGATGAACAAACTGAAACTACACTTATTTACATGTTTTTGTATGTAGATCACGGTATTCAGGCCTCGTGCGAGATTCCGCATCTTGTTCTGTTTTCTTTTGATATGTTAAATATTTTACTGCTTTTGTTTGACGGTGAGGAAGTTCGTGGAATCTGTATATTTATACTTGAACTAGGTTATTGCTATCGGTTTCGTCTACATTAAATTGAGTTGCCACTACAACTGTGTAATCGGACCCAAAATTGCTTTTTCTAATTCAGAAACTGTACCAAAATACATTTAACGATTCGTATTCACTAATAATTAAAATCATCTAAATATAATATTTTTACATTTGCAACATTATGGAATTGACTTTTATTCTTCATAAAAATGCTAACTTTGAAAAATCAAGAAAGTCGCATTTTAAATAAACCGTGGACATTATTCAGTCGATTTCAAGGCGATAGTGATTGCAGTCGATGCTGTGATTGAATTGCATTGCATTTACAACGAGGTACAATTTGTTTGTTGAACTGGGTAGGTACTATGGTAGGCTTATTGCTGCAATTTTAAATGAAACGACTAACAATAGCATTAAATTTTTTAAAAGGTTTTTTTGTCGAAGATATTTTTTTATTTATAAATATTGAAATTAATTAAATAATGCTTGAATTTTACATCTTTATTCTTTTTCTGTAACTCTTTCACGGACGCCATTAAATCGATTTTGATTAAGATCGGTGAGAAGGAATCAATAGCAGTGGCAAAGAGTCCATATAACTCGTTTCCTGCCGGCATCCCTTTACGTAGAATCTACTTATCATTAGAAAGATTTGCAGACTGCATTCATGAACATTAGTAAGTATATGTTGCGTTGAGTTCCCTTTGGAAAATTTTCACTTTTCGCCACTGATAAATAGGAAAGACATCGATTACTTTTTAAAATGTCTTTAAATTAAGTTCTTGGTGGTGATATTTTTATGGATATCAGACGTTTTATATAGATTCGTTAATAACTTAAATCAATGTTAACGCGTTTGAGCTTGAACGTATCAAACCCTAGGATGGTTAAGTGACTGTCCTGGATCAGATTGTACTCAGTGCACTACTAATACAGGCCAATGGGATACACATACTTATCGCCCAAAAAGCGGCGATAGCCTAGTTAGTTGTGGAACGGACTGCCGAATCGAATGTCCGCGGGTTCAAATTCCAAGGCCACACACCTCTCAATTTTCTAAAGCATTATGAATTATCGCTTGCTTTAACGGTGAAAAAATATCGTGAGGAAACCTGCATACCTGAGAAGTTCTCTTTAGGTATTTTAAGGGTGTGTGAAGTCTACCAATCCGCACTAGGCCAGCGTGGGGGGCTAAGGCCTAACCCCTCTCAGTAGTATTACATTGCGAAATTCGAAGCCACTATTAAGCGCAAGTTGTGTAATAAAGCTTATTACAAGATCTCAGAATACCTAGAGGATATAAATGCCTGGGACTAGGCATTTTTGTGTGATTGTCTTTGGAATCATGTCACTTGATCGAGATATATATATATTTTTTTTTCTTCTTTCTCTTTATTTGTAGAATAACTGTAAGCGGCTTGGGTATGAAATACTCTCTAACTGTCTGTACCTGCGGCGGCGTCGTGTGACGGGTCGGCCACTTCCCTACAATATGGTTGAGGAGGCCGATGGCTGGCACATGCGTCATACTCGTGAACGGGTGCTGCTTATGTGGACTGTTCTGCCCATTTCGCTTACATTTCTAATTTCTAATTGCTAGAGGTGCTGGGAGGAAATAATTATAAGGATAATAGAGAAATTTCATGATTCCTGAGAGGGTTGTGCAGTCATATAAAAATTTAAATTAATTTATTCCTTATTTCACGAGCCTATAAATGAACTGCTCTAAACTTTTTTTTCTCTTTTCACTTTATCATGTACTGTAGTCTTTACCCTAAACTGATTGAAAAGAGCAACACCAGAGTTTCTTGCCCGTTCTTCTCTGGTGAAAACTGCTTTCCGAACTGGTGGTAGAGTTAATATTGACGGAATCTAAATAATGTATAACATTTTACAGATTCAAATAAATCATTTCATTTCATTTCAGTAGAGGAGGCCCGAGCCCAGCAGTGGGACAGTGTATAATACAGTGCTGATATTATTATCGCCACAATAGCCGGTCTTAATTCTCGATCCAAACAAAACTAAAACTAACGAAAAGCCCCGAAATTCCCCTCCCTTAACTCATCTCGGGTTATTCAAAAATGGTGTAGTAAATTTCGTTTACATACAGAATGGGTTGTCCGAGAACAATGCATGTCGGCGGTGGATGAATGGGGCTGGCAGAGTTGAAAAGTTACCGCTTTGTTGAGACCGGGCGTACACGTGTATAAGAACGCATTGTGTGCCGAGGTTTGATCGGTTATGATATTCGAACGTTCGAGAAACGTGTGATGGGTATTCAATAGATTTTAAACGGGTACAAACATGTTGGTTATATTTGTCTACGATTTGACCATTATTCATGTCAAGTGATAACTGGTTATAGCATTTTGAATGATCAGTGACTGCTAGAGGTTCGAAAACTCTTATCCCTAATTACTATTCTTCTTATTAGTAAAACATTTACAGTATCGGAGCTACAACTTCAGATATTAGCATGTATAAAATTTGCAAATCTTTAGTTTCATTATTAAGATTAATATTTACAAAGCTACAAGGAACAAATGATAAAATATAGTATTTTTTATCGCTTTGAATGGCGTGACAAGCTTGCCGTTCGCCTCATGGTAAGCGATACGACCGCCCATAAGCTTTAGGAACTCAATCTACCACCTCGAATTACAAAGTATTGTTTGGTATTCCACTGCACTCGCCATAATGCCTGTCGCATTTAATAGTTGACAAATTAGTATATCTAAACGATACGAAGTACAGTGTATGTACAGTCAGCGCCAAAAGTAGCTGAAAAAGTTCAAAATTTCAAACCGCTTTTGAACGTAAGTGTGGCGGCATTATCCGCACAAAACATCAGTTTTATAAACAAAACTTCAAATTAATTAAATAAACTTAAAACTAATAATTAAACTGCTAAAACTTAAATACTATTATCATTAACATAAAAATTGTAAAATAAAATTTCAGTGTACAAATAGTACAACATTCGGTAATATATAGCGATCAACTAACAATGCCCTACGTCACATAAACCGGTCGAAGCGGGGTGCGTACGCTCCGCCTGTCACGTAGCCCCCGGCCGACCGCAGTCAGTCAGCCGACGCATGCGGCGCGGATCGCTCTCGCTGTCGCTTACGCTTGTTACTATACCGTTCATAGTATTTTGTTCGTTTTGCTTCGCTGTAGACTTTCTCTTTATTTTCTCTCCTTCTTTCTTGTAGTGCGTGTTTCTTTTACTCTTGTATGAATTGTACTCTTACTCTGTGCAAATAAACTCTCTTTGCGTGTGTAGTACACACTGTGTACTTTACTTCTATTACTTCTACCCGCTACACTTGAGTCTAACACTACCTACAGTAAGTGTCCTTGTCAATAATCGTTTTCCAAAATCCACAACATACCGACAGACAGAAAAGTGGACGTATATATATAAAGAAAAAATAATTATCGATTGAAGTAAAATTTAGAACAGTCTTGAACTTTAAAATTTTTCAGCTACTTTTTTGTCTGACTGTACATTCGGCGTACAGTCAGCAAATACATCACGTTAACGGCTCGGAAAAAACTGTCCCCGAACAATAGCCGTGACAGGCGGACCGGCGGTCGTTTGTATGTGTAATTTATACCACGACTACTGACTAAATACATACAGCATAGCAGTGCCGAAGGGTGAACATTTTCAAAAGGTAACCCGAGGCAAAAAAGCCTTAGTTAACATATCGCAGTCAAATTAACAAAAAAAAAAACACAAACAAACGCAAACGTAGATAAACCTAAAAGGGAAGCCGGTAGGAATCGTATTGTATGGACGCTTTGGATTGCAGCATAGTATATGTACGTCAAGCCACAGTGCGGCAACGTTTTATCTCACGCACTTCGGACATGGCTGCTTCGATGAGTACTTGAGTCGGATAGAACGCAAGGTGTCGACCGTATGCCATCACTCTGACAACTGCCTGTTGGATACGGCCCAACTTACATCGTAGGGTGTTCCAGCCTGGGACGAGGAGAAGTCGTCGGAGGAGATCTCAGACGCCCCCCTACGGCTGGGCGGTAGTCATAAGACAGTTACGAAGGAAAAAGAAAGTATGTACGTCATCTCTAAACTGATTTTTGTAGGGTTATATATATTTATTGCAACTCACTCCATATATTTATTTTTTTACACTTCATATACAATTACATATCTTATATAGGTGGAGTTATTGCTGTAGGCATCCCTATCAGTCGACCTTAGGATGGATCAGAAATAAATAACGAATTATAAATATATTAAATGAAGACATAAAAATATAGTACATAAAATTCATCCTTTATCCATTAATATATCATGAATTAAGGAGGTAACTCTTTAAATCCATTCAGCAATAGTTTTCGTAGCCTCTTTTTGAATTCATACTCACAAACCTATACAGTGTGGTTCCTTCTTTTATAGACATGCACCTCATAATTCGAGTTTGCAGCACTAATACCTCTATCTAACAGTTGTGCACTCATGTAATTCTCGCGTTTAAGTAGACTCATTTTTCTCAATGTCCACTCTAGATAACTTCAGATCAATTCCTTATTCGATACTACCCCAGTAAATGTATCTCTTTTAACAAAAATATCACAGCGTGCCTTTGAGCTGCGACATTTCGCTGTCTAGTATACAGTCTCGCTCCCAATGCGGGCGCGCTAAGTGGGTAAACAGCGCTTGATTTTGTAAAGCGATTTGAATCGAGACACCGAAGCTTACTGGCAAGTGCGAAGAAATCAATCGAAGTTCTTGTATCGTCTGATATGAATTATGGAAGAAATTTTTTAGTATTTATATTGTTAAGACTCAGGTGTACCTAGGGAATTATGTAGACTTGGTATTTTAAACCTGTAAAACATAATATTCTCTGGTCATCTTAGTTTGGAAGATGACGTAAGAATAATGAATGTATCTATGAATGAAAAAACGATATAATAGCCTTTTAGACTGCTCCACTGCTGGATACGGTCTTCCTCTACTACTGAGATGCAAAAATTTATAAAAATGTTCAGATGTTTGTTAGAGTCAAATGCCTATAACTTATTTGTATCGTCTGTACAGATAGACTATGTCCTCATTATAGGTACAGGCTATTTTTTATTCCCTACCACATCGTGAGACAGATGATGCAACGTGAATAGTGGGAGTCCTTGTTGCACCTCTGCCTCCTCAGGTAGTAAGGCGTAATGTGTGCGTCTCAGAAATTACAGTGGAACTTTGTCCCGGGAAATATATTTCACGCACATAAACCTCAACCCAACAATTTAACAGGAGTTTATTTAAATATCCGCGACCAAATCAATTACGCATAGGTGTTGAAGTTATCGGGCCGATGCACACCAACGGGAAATACGAAACGGTGCCAAATTAAACGTATTAACAGCATTATCTTCATCCCGTTTCGACATAAAGGGTAAATGTTTTAATGAACCGTTCGTTTTTATTCGAATAATTCGTTATATTAACTGCTTGGATTAACACTTTGATCGTATGAAAGCGATATTCTGTGCATTGGGCTGCTGAAACTGTAGGATCAAACGCATCATTGAGCTACAATTTTGGTATATGAAATTGTTGTGGACACGTAAGATAGGTGTGAGTGACATGGAAGACGGTTTAGGTCTCAGCTAACAATTTTTTTTATTTATTTATAAAGATACTGACAATAATAATCTAAATTACATTACAGTGGATCTAATGGCTAGTCAGAATCCAAATAGACGTGTATACAACTTATTCAAATTAGGTGACACGTACATGTTATTTAGTTACAAATTAATAATAGTAAATATAAAATATGTTGGCTAGTGTAAGGCAGACGATGTGGGAGTTATATTTGACTTGGGTTTTTTAATACGTGCACGGCAAAGTGACCTTACTGCACCTGATAGTAAGGGGATTGGGGTCCAATAGAATGTAAACTGAAGAGAGATTACCCCTCGGCAGTCGACATAAGCATGTCGGCCTGTTGGAACCGGATATACACAGGCTCACAATGCGACGCACTTACGTGAGCCACTGTGGCGGGTTTTAACACCTTGTGTATGTTCGTCGCTATCCGGGCGGATATAAAATATATCCTACCACCAGCAAAATTAACTATCTCTTATAAGCTGAAGGCCTTATTCTCTAGCAACTTTGGAAGTGCGTATCAAGTACATAACGCGCCGCGTCGCGTTTAAGACAATAGTAATTTGTATACTGAATAATATTCCACACAAATTTAACAACGATAACGTCATACAACCGCTTTACCATTATACATTGTTATAGAGAATAAAGCCCGCAATGTGTTAAACTTAGCTCCTAGAGCTGAGATATTTTTACGTACTTGTGTGCAGCAAAGCACGCAGCATGCTGTCTTATTATTTGTATTATCAATTTATTTATACGGTATTATAGATGTAGTTATCTCATCTTCCAAGCTAAACTAACTTAGCTGAGTTTTTGTTCTGCAGTCGGCATAAAACTATTAATAATTAATTTCTGATACTCTGCCGCGTATTATATCTTTGCCTATATATATATCTTAATATTCAGAGTATCTTTCTCATCAAATTTAGTACTAAACTTTGCCAAGAACATTCAGTTTCAAAATAGTTCCAGTAGTAAATAGCAGTCATTATCCATATTAATTGTTCGGGACCGGGTCAATTGACAAACCTGACCGCGATGACCTCTAAGTGGTGAATATAACCGCATTAATAAGACTTAACGTTGTGGAAAGATGAATATCAGCGTCCGACTCCTTTGGATTATATTAGTGTTTTGTGCCTGTATAACAAACTTATAGACCGCTTTGTTGGTGTCGTTGTATTGCGGTACGATTGCTTTGTAATGGTCTTTTAATCTGTTACTTTAACAATTTAAAATACTTAAAAAAATACAGAGTACGTAAAAATTATAGACTAGACAAGAGATCCAAAGCAAGCTACACGTACATAGATGAAATACAGACTGCTACCTCTGAGAATCCAGAGGGATAAAAAGCCTGAATGCTTGGGACGGCTTTAGGGCTGTCATAATAATGTTGAAGGTATATTATTGATTCAAGTGTTGAATAAAGTAAAGCTGGATTTTTCTGCTTAGGTTCATGGTATTTTACGCGAGCGGAGTTGCGTGCAAAAAACACAATTTTGCCGATGTCTACCAGTTACTTTATATATATTGAAAATAAACCTATATAATATATGGATCTTTATCAGAGTAACAGGAGCCAATAAAACAGATTTTATTTTTTTTTACTGTCTGTATGTTTATACTTGCATCACGCAAAAACATGGCATGGAATTGAATGCAGTTTTCATCGAAGTATTGCTAGAAGTACAATTTCAAATATAATTATACACTATTTTATCTCGGAAAAAACTATAACACGCGGGCGGAACCGGGACCAAAAGCTAGTACTTTGTAACTAATAACATTATCAACTTGACATAGATTCTACACACGGATTTCCACGTTCAGCTCGGGAGACTGCCCTTCAAATGATATCCTTCACCCCATGTCTCTCTAATTGGATGAACGTCAATGTCAAACTGGCACGCTCGGCCCCACTCAACTTAATAAAAAGCTACCCACAATTTACAATAGATGGCACTATTTGCAAATTCAATTGTGCCCGTATTCAGACCACTGTGAAATATAATCAGAGAAGATTTATATTTAGTACTGAAATTAGAAAGGACGTTGTTACTCGAGTTTTAAAATTTTTATACTATTAATCATGTAGTCAATAGTTAAATAAGTTATTAATAATGAAGTTACTATAATATTACTTCGCACTTGAGTATGGAAGAATGTTATTTCGTAATAAAGATCTTACTGTATTTTCCCAAAATATAAATTTAGATAACTTTTAATCCAGAATTGACTGGATGATTTGCAGAGGCTTATAATTCAAAGTTTCGGATGAAATTTAATTTTAATATACCTACAACATATAATATATTAAAAATATCAAGACTTCTGCATGCATTGTAACAATTAATTGCATCATTACTGTTTAGATTGTCATCAGGCGACTTAGTCGTCTCGTTATACGATTGTAAAAAAAACAATAAACACCAACGAAGCTCGTTGGATAGTTGACTGAATTGGCAAAGGAATTGCAAATAGAAAAATTCTTGATCATTTCAAAACGGAGCAATATTGTACTCATTTTTTACAATTTGTTGTCGCAATCAAAATTTACAGAAGAATAGATCGGCAGTTGATATTTAACCTTTCTTCTGTATCACAATGAATTGTTCCATATTTTAATACAAACATTTTAAGAATCTACTGTATAACGAAAAACTTACGTCCAAATAATTAGCTGATGGTAGGATATATTTTATATCCTTGGGATAGCGATTCTCGTACACAAGGTGCTAAAACCCGCCATAGTGGCACACGTTAATGTGTCGCGTTCCGGGATCACCCTGTGTATACTCGGATCCAACAGGCCGGTATAATTGTGTCGACTGCCGAGGGTTATCTCTCGTTAGTCGACATTCTATTGGATCCCACTTACTTACCATCAGGTACAGTGGGGTAACTTTGTGCACATATAAAAAAAAATAAGTCGCACGCTTAGTCGTACAATCATTAAGATAGACTTGCATCATTATCCCAGCGCTTTTTACGATCCAACCTTTGACATAACATTAAGATGAAAGTGTATTCATTATTAGGGTTATTAGTTTTTTGGCGTGGTAAAAAAGATAACTTCAACAAATTTATAAAATTTTAATGATAAACTTCCTACAATAACCATACTGTAACAATGAATCGGTCCCTTACTGAACTTCAATATTAACTACAAATATACCGCTAATGAAAAACGGTCCCGGTAGAAACTTAAACAGACCAATTCTCATAACACTATTCGGTAATGACTACAAAATTTTGTTAAATCGCTCCCTCTCAACCAATAAGCAAATGCCTTACGTAAAGGTTAGTTCACATGTATTTTTAAAACGATAAATATATCGGATACTATGTGGCTGGTCTCGTGTGAGAGTTGTTCGGGTAAGTGCTACAGGTTTATCTGTTTCTATCAACAAACGGCAGCGTAAAAGCTCTTTATTCCACATTGTTAAGGATATAGCAGGCTTTGTAATGATTGCCTCGGCGGCGTAGTTGTTCTGCATGCGCGGTACGACAGCCCTCTTTAAGGTCCCGGGTTCGAATCCCGGGTCGGGGAAAACTTGATATTTAGGTTTTTTGCTTAGTATCACGGAGTCTGGATAAAAAGTACCTTATAACACTTAGGAGTAATGAAGCTTCTTATTATTGGCAAAAAATCAATACCGGTTTAATTGTTCCTGGGATTAGCGCGTTCAAACAAACAATCTCTTCAACTTGATAATGTTAGTATAAATGTCGGCATGATTGAGAAGCAATTTTTTTTTTAAGAAGGAGAAGTAAGTCGTGGCTGCGCAATATACGGGAGTGGACTGGAAAAAAACGGTTGAAGAACTGTTCCAGCTAGCCAAGGAAAGGTTCAAGGAACTGGCTACAAATCTTCAGTAATGGAGAGTCACCTGAAAAAGAATATCGAAAAAATACTGTTTCGCACTGTGAACAAGCCCTTACAGGAAGCGGTTAGAACACTCCCGAATTACGTACTTCGATAATGTTCCAAGTTCGGTCGTGACAGCTTATTTTACTTTTAATTTATGTTTTTTATCTTTCCTGCCTCCCGCAAGTCCCTTTAAGCGAGTTTAAAAATAACTGTAAAGTTTTATCTACGTTAACTGAGTGTTGGCTGTCTAAGGGTTTAAATGGGTTGTGAAGTTACTGGATGTATTTAGGACCAGAACTGGGTTTAGGTACCAGGCGTCTTTTTCATGTGGCGGTTTTAGTTATCAGGTAACTCTCTCAGGTAAATTCGGTGCCGTTTAAAATAAACTCTTTTGACAAGAGCTCAAGAACTAAAGTCCAATAATCTAAAGAGTAGACAATGTTTAGAACGATTACTCTAAAATAATATTTTAACATTCCTTATCAATAAATGATTTTAATCTGTTAATGAGTTCTTGGAATCCAAAAGTACCTACAATTCTTACAAGTATTAGAATTTCATTTACTCATTGACGTATATTTACATTATATATTTGTTTGTTTATTATAATTTATTGATTTATTATTTAATTCAAACAATGATTGTATACATTTCTTATAAGTAAAATGTAGCGAGGTAAATGTAATTATGTCATCAATCGTGAAATATCTACATTTACAAATTGATGATTTGATTTGAACATAATCCCTATTGAAATATAATTTTCCACACATAGGGATTACATTCCTATGTGGGCCAAATTTAAAATCTGTTCAGAAATATGTTGACTTCTTACTAATATATAATATACACAAACATGCGAATTAATTATATTAGTGGGATTATACACATTTTTGGTAAACATTATTTAATAATTTTCCGTACTAAATACAACACAAATTAATGACTCATTGCAAATTTGGCCGAGCGGGAAAATTGGCAGAACGTATGAGTTAGAGGCGAATTAAAGAGCTTTTAATTATAATTCGAGTAAAAAAGGAATTAAGCACTAGCAAGCTTTCACTGTACGCTTAGTGTACAGTAGGGTAATATCAACTAGACCATAAATCGCTTCGTTGGCATAGTGTCATGTATAGGGATTGACATACGTATGAAATTGGATTTGTAAGTCGGCAAAATTATCAACTATATAAAACTATTTAGATTTATACTGTAGTTTTTCCAATTCCAAAAGCGCGCGCCTAGTGTGTAAAAATTTGTGTTTTAAATAATGTGTAAAATTTATTACTTGATTATTTTTCGCAGTGCAAAACAAATACTTTTAAATGACTATTTTGTAATCGTGGAATATATACCAACGCACACACAATATGCACATGATTAAAATATAACCAAAGGCCACGTCCAATCATTAAATAGTGTATCTATACAAAGAATAGTCTCACTAATTTTGCCGTGGCAATCGAGAGGGCAGTAAGTCAAAGGTATCCAATTTTTTTATTACTGATTTAGAATGTACGTTAAACGAACTTTCTTCCTATCTAGGTTTCATACATCTATGTTTATTAGAAATACATTTTCGATTACCAGGGCAGAATTATGACAAAATAATTCACATGCACTCGACATACTGGTTGTTTAATAGTCTGTGTTGTGCATAGTAAGGACCTCAGATATAGGCGCTTGTTCTGACAAAGAGCGGTACGTTCCGAGTTGTTTAATTAGTCATGAAATTTCATTTGCTGCTAGATAAAATAGAATTCGTCGACGCGCCATGTTTCCTAAATTTAACTTGAACTTATAACGAAAGCCCCAGCACTGAAAATACGTATTGTGAGTTCATAAAGGATTTAAATTGGATTACTAAAAATGTTTAGGATTTTATAACAATATTTCTTTAGAGTCGATACTGATAAAGTATAGTAACTATTATTTCATACTACCAGTGCGTTTATCTGCCCCCAAACAGCAGCTTGCTAGGGTTTTAATTATGATTTCATATATAGACTAAAAGTCTCAAGACAAGAAGCGTAGTACAGAACTCTTTAATTCATACTTATGGGTAAATCATTAATTGCTTCTGTGACGAGAATGACGAGACGAGGTTGCCGTTCGCCTGATAGTGAGCGATACGACCGCCCATAAACAGTAGAAACACCATCCAACACCTTAAATGACAAAGTATCGTTCGGTGTTCCACTGCGCTCGCCATCCTGAGACATGAGATGTTAAGTCTTATTATGTCCAGTAGTTACACAGGCCACAATGTCCTTCAAACCGGATCACAACAGTGACTATATATTGCTGATTGGCGGCAGAAATAGAAATTGCGCTGGTATCTTCCCAGGCGGACCCACATATGAGAGACCTACCACCAATAATGCAAATGCATCACTAATGTACATGCAAAATAACGGCAAACATATCAAAATACTCCAAACAATTACCTTTAAAACATCACAACAAGCAATTAGTATCCAAAAAGGCATAAAACAATCACAATTGTCTAACACAACGCCCACTTTTGGCGCAATTGACGCGATAAATAAAAACGCTCTCGATTGGCGACCCTCGTCGTCTACGCCGGAAGTCGCGCCTGCCTGCCACGCAGTGAATCATGACGCAGTATTATCACTCGCAAGAACTTGGAAAATTTCATATATACCTTCTTATTTACTTTTAGTAATGATCTAAGAAATTGTACAGAACTAAGATGTTTTAATGTGGGCAAGTCATTGTATACCTCAAATATACCGTTTTAGTGTTACTATTATTAAGAAATAATTAACTGCCTGAGTGGCGTAGTTGTAATGCGTACGCGTTACTGGTATAATTAACGCACTGAGAGTTTGAATCCCGTGTCGACCCAAAAATAAATGTGACTGATTTTTTTCATCTTAAAAATTACTCATTTGGAATCAGGAAGTTGAGGGTATGATATTTCCGTGCCACGGATAACTTGTAAAGCCTTTGGTCCTACGTGTGAACTCCTTCCGGTCATGTCAGATTGCCGTCTCGGCGGACTATGGGAGTGAAGAAAAAGATAGTGCATCTGTGTATTTCGCACACACGTGTATGCTATATCTCCTGCGTACCTGGCTAATCTCCGTCGACATTTGGCGCCGTGACCATAATTCGGCTAGGAGGAATTCAATCATTATTAAGTATAGACAGTTATAGTTTAAAAAGCACTGGAATGAGGCGTATCTATTCATCTACAATACCGCGTTGCACAATATACCTATATAACATATCATCAAATAATTGAAACAACGATCTAACTTAAATAAGTGTGTCGACGTCACAAACTTCAATTTTTTTCTCTTATCCCAAGTCTTCCATTTGAACTACTATCTTACCCGGCCTGTGATACTCCCTCCCTGAGCGCTACACAGCTATGTAGAACCGCACTCTCGTATTCTGTCGAGTGCATTACCGTCTGAGCTATGCCGGGGAGTGCATTATGCACTAGTACCAATCCACACTGTCTTATCATCCTTATTGGTATTTCTATTGGCTTTATCATAACTGAATGTAGAACAACTCGGTTGATACAGATTTGAGTTTTGTATGACTCAGATGAGGGTCAGACGATCCTCTAACAGATCAATGTTATTTTAATTTGGATGGTAGAGGGTATCTTATTGCATAAGGAAGCAGATCAACATATCTGTCATTGAGATGTACAATCCATCGACGTTGTATTATTCAAATACATACATTGCAAAGAGATAGGCACTCTCCATATCACATCATGGGACGGAACATATTTGGCGAAAAGTTAGTTCCCTAGTGGAACCACTGGTTACCTCTTTGGGTTAAAAATGTGATATGTGCATATGCTACAAAGAGATAAAGAGTTGTTTAAAATTAATTTCTGAAACTTCTGAAACCATTCCTGTAATTTTTCACTTACTTATGATATACTTGATAACATTGTTTATGTTTTGTTCTAGCCAATTTTATTCCGGAAAAGATTTTCATTCAGGAGGTGCCGCGAGCAATAGCTAGTTCCTGGTAATTTTATATTGTGTCATCCGACGGTAAATATTTTGTTGAAAATCTCAGCTTGGAACAAGTCAGCGTTTTGTATTACGTCGTAAAAGTCGTAATTACGCGAGCCTGCGGAATTGCTTCTCGGAATATCAAGACGGAAGATTAAATATTAGGACCACGCTTTTACGATAATTTTATGTTTTAACCACTATCATTCTTAAAATTATTTTTTATACTAATTAGAAACTACGGAAGTCGTCGACGTAGCGGTTTAGTTAGCTGAAGTGACAGCGGGCGGGGCATATTCAATTAGCATTATCAATTAGAAATGCTTTCTAGAACCACGCGTGCTGGCTTGCGGAACCACAGATTGGTGATTGGATTCTCATGTCTTCCATCTCGGCGCGAACCTAAAGGTTCGGAAACTCATATCTGTGCCTCCATCAAGCTGTGGAATGGTTTGCCAGCATACGTGTCCCCCCTCCCCCCGCCCTTCCTATAACATGGCATGACTGAGCCGACCGTCCAGAGATGGTTGTATCTTTGGCTGGTCAGCACTTTCTATGAGCTTTACTTCGCTTAACATCAGGTGTGTGGAGGCCACTTTACCAAGCCCCATTAAAAGCCTCATTGGTCGATCAGACGTGTAAGTGCTATAAGAATTTGTCAGATATTGTGCTAGTCTTTCCTTTTATGTCCTTATGAGATGGAAATAACCGCGTCGAGTTGTGGTAGGTATTATACTGATCACTCTATAGGAACAAAGGCATGATCTTTTTTTTTAATATAAATTAATTTAATAGGACTAAAAAGAACATACCCTTATCTGGTAACCTATCTGCAAACTCTTACCTCGGTATTACAACTAGAATCTCGTTCGCTGCCAACATAAAGTAATTTTCTTTAGAAATTTATACTACAGTATACATAAAATTTAACATCCCCACACGAGAATTAAGTCTTGTTAGGAACTAAGTGCAGCTGTACAGTTTGTATCAATTTTACATACGTATGCTGGGACGGTAGACGGCAGAGACTGCGTCTTAAGTGTTAATATCCGGTATGGAATGGTCGAGGAGTGCGCTGGACTGGAAACGTGGAGTCGATGCGTCTGCGTTTGGCATTTCTTTAAGAAGTAGGTATAGATATTTTAATTTAAAAACTATTTTGAAGTCTGATAGAAATGTCTGGATTCTTTATGTCTGGCGGGAAGGAAATATTATACTTGGAGATTCTATTTTTATATACGAAATTTATTGGTGGCAGGTCTCACATATGTAAGAGTACGTCTGGGTTGGTGCATGGTAATGTCTATTTCTGCCGCTAAACAGTAGTGTGTAATCACTATTGTGTTCCGGTTTGAAGGAAATTGTAGCCAGTGTAACTACTGCACATGATAAGACTTAATATGTCTTGTCTCAGGATGGCGCAGTGGAATACCAAACAATACTTTCTAATTCAAGGTGTTGGATGGTGTTTCTTCTATTTATAGGCGGTCGTATCGCTTACCATCAGGCGAACGGTAAGCTCGTCTAGTCATTCAAAGCATGACTTATTTATTTTTATTTGTTGGCAATCTTACATACATACATACATACATACACAGTATCACGTCTCTATCCCATAGGGGTAGGCAGAGACTATGGATTGCCACTTTGCACGATTCTGGCATACTTCTCGCGCTTCCTCCACCTTCATTAATCTTTTCATGCATTCCCGCCAGTTCCAGGTACTTTTGACCTGGCCTTTACTGAAAATGTCAGATATCTGATATTTGAAGTTTCGGTGCGGTCGACCCCTACCGGCTTTTCCATCCACATTCGCCTTATAAACCCTCTTTGTCAGTTTCTTATCATCCAACCTCTCCAAATGCCCAAACCACTATAGCATACTCTTCGTTGGCGATCTTACGCCAAGATAATCCTAAATAATTTATTTTACTTCGCCAAATTTTCAGCGGCCTATCGAATCAGACTTGTTACTGATTTTCATATCTGCCTATATTAGTCAATGTTTTTAAAAGCATTCCCAACACAAGCACTAAATTCTATTCTGGAAAAAGGAAATAAAAAAACATTGAAACGATTCTATGTAAACAAACACACAATGCAGCAGTTTGTACGCTCTCAAACAATTTACAAAGCGTCCGATTCGAAACAAGCCAATTCGGGAATACCCATTTACCAGCATCAAAGGTTCTTTATAATGCCACTTATTTTTAAATTCGGCTTGCGCTCGGTTTTGGAGTACAAAGTGCAATGCTTACAGAATAGGACTGGACCATTTTACTAAAGGATTTTTTGAAAATACACCAAAGACGTGCATTCTCTGTGCAGAGATTTTAAAGCTAATATTTCTGTTTGGTGGATCGTGAAGTTGGTTACAAGTGGATGTATACGCGTCAGCATTACGACACTGTTAAGTTCCCTAGTTCGAATCCCGGGTGGGACAAATATATAGAGTTTTTCTACTCAGTAATCAGCCCCGAGTCTGGAATTTTTGTGCCCGACATGGTGATAGACTTGCACCTATCATCACGGGACGGAACACACACGACAAAGTGTAGGTACAGAGTTGCTCCTCTGCTTACCCCTTCAAGAATAAAAAGTGTGAGGTGTTTCTACTTATTATTTAAATTTTATTATAAAGCAAATAAGACCTAACGGTGAAGGAAAACATCGTGAGGAAACCTGCACACCTGAGAAGTTCTCTATAGGAATTTCGAAGGTGTGTGAAGTCTACCAATCCGCACTAGGCCAGCGTGGTGGACTAAGGCCTAATCCCTCTCAGTAGTAAAGGAGGCCCGTGCTCAGCAGTGGGCAAGTATATAATACAGGGCTGATATTATTATTATTATTATTAAATAAGACCTAATCTAGAAGATTTCACATTAAGTTTTTATTAAAATTATACTTTAAAATGTTTCTTGTAACATTTTTTTAAAGAACATAGTAACATACTTCGATTCAGATAACAGTAAGTACTACATGGCACACTAACTAGACATAATAACCACCAACATAAAACATCCGCCACGTAACATCATTACAGGCATCTTGATAAGGTTAACAAGAACAGGTCCAATTTAAAATTCGGCAACGCTCGTCTATCCAGAACATCTGATTTACATAAACGGAACGGAGCCCCCTCTTTATTAAACTTGAAATATTAAAATGAAAAGCAATAATCGGACGATGCGAGCGCTGTACGTGCTTCGCTTGTGAACTGTGTTATGTTTCTGTCCACCTCTTAATGTTATAGACGTGGCGATAAATTAAGATGGTGAACTAACTCTTACTAAACTCTGAGTACCGTGTATTTGTCTCTTCGTTAATTGCCTTGGTTTCTAGATTGCCTGAGAGAACCTGTGATTATTTAACATAGATATAAAACAAGAAGAAATTAATGGGTATAAGTAACATAATATCATTTGTGTCTTTATTGTTAAATTTGTGAAAACTCTCCAAAAGCGTCGACCTCTGTGGTCTTGCTGTACGATTGCTGAGGTTTCCGGTTCAAACCCCGGATCAGGCAAAATTATATTGTTTTTTAGTCAGTAAGAGCCCGGATTATGGATCACATCGAGGGACGAAATACAGATGACGAAATGGACACACCAGTTTAGCCCCTAACTACCCTTTCGGGGATCAAATGCGTGAATATGTGTCTCCAAAAGTTATAAAATGTACCTTAAAACTTTTAATACAAAGCCCTGGATGAATTAGATTGTTGCTTATCCTTACCCAAGACACTTTAATTAACAAAAGTGGATGCAGACGATAAACCTGTCACAGTAACTCGCTTCCTATTGTGGCTTTTCAGAACTGGTTGATGTAAATTCTGTTGGAGGTACCTCGTATCATGAATAAGGTACCTTACTCCTGTTATTGTACGAAAGCTTTGAAGATGTTTGTTAAAATTAAACGTAAACCCTGAACAATATTTACCACAAATACCATGGCTTGGATTACTATATTATTTTGTACAGAAAAGTATAGTGCGTCTTCATTTCGTTTAGTTTTTCACGCAGTTGGGGTTACGGGAAACACGTAGTTATAAATAAAGTTTAATAACTTTAGGTGGTGCCTTCCAATGGCTGTCAGTCAGGTCTAAACATTGTTAGCTCTACAAGAAATCTTGTCGAGTTACAGAGCTAAAGACTCGCGAACCCTTGTACAGTATCCGCTACTATTTGCACCCTTTGAATATCATACCTTATAAATATTTATATAGAATTTCGTTTATTTCGTCCATTACCGACAACTCCATTAGCTTGTTTTGTGAACGAAATTGCATTCACATCAATTATTTATTATGATGCGGAAGCTTGTTGCAATTTGGGTACCAGGCAATCATAGATTCTTAGAGCCTGTTGTTGATATATTACATTTCCAAGCTACAGTACAGCTCATTTTGCATTTCTCATTGCCAACAGGAGTGTAGTCTCAACTTGAAGGGTATTACTAGTTAATTTAATTATTTGTCTCAAGACTTAATGGTATATCCCGATAAACAAAGTGCAGTAAAATTAATTAAAATAATTTAGTCGAATCAATAAAATGTTCAACATTATTTTAGATCCAGAATTTTTTTACTCTACCAGTTCGGAAAGCAGTTTTCACCAAAGAAGAACGGGCAAGAAACTCTAGTGTTGCTCTTTTTAAAATCAATAAACTGGGTACAATATAAAATAAAAAAAATACATTCAGTTCTGTATTTAGTTTAAAGCAGTTCATATCGACGCTGGAAAGCAAACACGTAGTAACTGACATGTACGGTATTTTTTTTTTATTGCATCATTGGAATCAGAAAATTAAAACACGTCGAATGGTTTTTTTCAAGTAACTGTAAGATTAATAATAACAAAAATAGGATTTTTAAAATTTACCTATTTTTTCTTTTTTTTGTACCACAAAACGCTGTAAGTAACAAAAAAACTGTTAAATTTTTTTGTTATGTTACTTACGACAATTCATTTTCTATAAAAAAATTAAACCTATTATTTACATCATCAGTAATTCCATATCTTATGCTGGTTACTACATTTTTGCTGCTCGTAAATTTTGATTATTTGAGTTTACATCATTTAGTGGGCGATATGTTTTTAAATGGTAGTGTTTACTACGCTTTGTACGGTATTCAGTTTTTGGTCGAGACCTTTACAGTATTCACAAGGATCCTATTTAAAAAGTAAGTTAGGTTTACAGCACTACTAAAGATTGTAGGCTTAACACATTGCGGATTTACGTCTTATGATCGGCGCCACCGCAGACATTCCTTTGATTCTTACGCCACGTCTTATTGCGGGTTTTGAAGTGGAAGTGTACGGCGATTTGTAGTGAGAATTTTTATACTGAAAAATAGTAAGCGAGAAAACGAAATCGAGTATAGGCCAAGTAAGTACAATATTATTATCTTAGAACTTTTATTACTTGTGCAATTTTTGTTACGTAAGCATTATAATTTTTACCGAAATTATTTAGAATTAATTACACAATAATTATTCTTTCCAAAATCTTAGCTGATAATCTCGCTAAAATATACAAATTACTCTTTTAGATGGTGGCACAACGAATAAGGTGGTGAGAGACCTTACGAGATGGTTTTAATATGAAAAACCAACGAAAAATCTAAGATAAGTAAATAGTCTCGAAGGAAAGGGTATAATTATAGATCAAAATAGAAATTTAGTACATACAGCATGATGCTGTATTTTAACCACAAAAAGTCAGGTCTATTCAAAGTATCTCTCCTGACGGATTTGGTTCAATATAATCAAATGAAATTGAATATAATAGTCCTAATTGGACGACACTTGAATCATATGAAGTAGGAGTAACTAATTGAACGTAACTTTGGAGCTGAGGTTAGAAATGCTAACGAAAAAATAGTAGTAACCACTATTTTTTACTTAACGTACACTTATTTTTGGAATCTACGTTTAGAAATAACGCAGCAGGCAAATATTAAAAAGATATTTAAAGAATTAGAAAATATAGACGTTATGACAAAGAAAAGATTAAACGGAATCAAAGAAAAATTCCAATGTTTCTAGACACAAACGATGATATATTAAGACATGCCCCTGTCTCAGACTTTACTAAATCGGAAGATGAGAAGCTAAAAAGCTGTTAATCGACGATAAAAAAAATAAACTTTGAAGAATCTTAACTAGATTTTGTTGACGATAACTCTGAAAATATTCAAGTCTGTGATTGAATAGAAAATAATCAATCAACTTCTTCTTCAAGTGATCCTGAAGAAAACAGTTCAAATAAAGATAATTTAATGAATTTTATTGTGATAAGAATATAATTATTTGATTAATTAATAAAGTTCTGCAAAGTTTTTATGTGGAACATTAGCTTTTTCTTGTTTTAGATAAAAATAACAATAAGAGACTGAAAAAAAAAGAAAGGAGATTGACATATTAACAAAAAGGGTGAAACAGTCAAAAGTAGTGTGGTAACAACTGAGGTAACGCTTCAGAAGAACGACGTGTTAATATTTTTTTTCTTTTTTTGTGATTTGAACAGCTACCAAAGAAGAATAGATTGATTAGCTCAATGTGGTAATAGAAGGTCACTCAAATGACCAAGTAAAAATGCTACATCTAATAGAAGTCAAACAAATTTTAATAAATTTGAATTGAATTTTACATAAATGAAGGTGAAGATAGATGTAAAGCATGCCAAAAGTTTCCGATTGCCAAGTTAGAAATTACGCAAAGATTTATGCTTTATACTCTAGATACAATATGATCGACGGTATTGCAAGAGAAGATGGATGACTAAGGGCTGGAGGTTACAACAAACATCTGAGGATGTAATTCAAAAAGCAAAAATTTTGTACACGATCTACCCCTTTTGCCATTGAATTACTACCGCAGAAAATTTGCCAAAATAAATATATCAATTAAAAAAAAAGGTTGAAAAACTTATAATTCCAAAAAGATATGTACGCAAAAGAATATTTAGATTTCAAGACCAATGCAAAAGTTAAAGAGTGCTTTAATCTGATTCTAGGATAGAAAGTAATGAATATTTACCTGCATTAAATGGTTTTATGTGGTTTCTAAAGAGAAACTTAGTTTTTTTATATATACAAATGAGCAGTGTTAATTTTGTTAAGTAATATATTACAGTGTGTAGTTGTAAGTTTTTTTTTACCAATAAAAACTAACTGAGTTGTTTTGTCGATGGCAAGTGGTCGATCTGTGGCGCAATATTAAAAAAAAATCCAAAGCAGAACATTTTGCTAAAAAATACATTTTGGTTGTATTAAATAAACATTTCAAAAGTAGAAGTAACCTTTTTTTATTGTCTCTTACAGCAGTTTAATTAGCAAACCCACTTTAAAAGATTGACTTTTAAAACAATTGACTCTTTCAGGATACGGAAAATAATGCCATTTACTACATACTGATTGCAAAATATTTACAGATTTTATTTATTATAACGTTTTTCTAAGTTATGTTGCTTAAAGCAACGTTGGTTACTACATGTATGCTCTCCCTAAAAAGTGCGATTTGCATCGTTCCATACATTTACTCTCTTCATTTACTACGTTTCAATGGATTGAAAAAATATTTACAAATGTCGTAACCCGCAAAATATTTCTTTAAACAACCTTTCGGTTGATGGCGTTTAATACAACTTATTAAGCACAAAAATATAAATATAGTGTCCAAAAACGGCGACTCTAGGACTATAAAAACGCAAGTTATTAATTTTTTTTGAAAAAAATTTTAGTTTTTCTGCTCTGGTGAACAATTTTAGTTTTGCGGGTTACTACGTGTTTGCTTTCCAGCGTCGATATATTTACTTGCTAATTTTTATTTAAATCGCATACGAGTGGACAACTCCCCTAGGAATCATGAAATATTTTGGCAATCTAAAATATTTCTAATATACAGGGGTAATAGTAGCCTTTGTAATTGTAAATCCTATTCACAATTATTATACGTAACGTTTCAGGTAACAGCACTCAGAAATAAATAAAAAAAACGTGCACATTCGATCACAAATAAATACCTACACCGTCAAAGTTCACAAAATTGAACATCCCACCGATCCCGTAATGGGATTGCGGTGTCACCCACTCGTGACGTCACTGGACCGTCTCGGGAAGGCCGGGACAAACGGAATTAGAGCGGGGATACGATTGGGACAAAACGGGTTTAGCTGTTCAGGGACTCGCCGGTTTAGTTAATTGACCTGAACCGGGATACCGGCGCCGATGGGCTTTCTATATCTTAAATTAGTTGGGAAAAGGAAATGTTTTTTTTTTCCATTCACACAGCGAAATCTATACTAATACTTGCTTTTGCTCGCATGAAAGAGTTTTCCGGGATAAAAGTCCCGCTATATATATTCCCGGGATAGTAAGTAGTTATTACCTTCCCAGGGTTTTAAACTATCTGCATACGAAATTTCATAAAAATTAGTTTAGTAGATTTTGAGAAAACCGACACATACAGACAGACAAAGAAGGGGATTTTTTTATAATATGTATAAATTATGAAACGTTAGAATAAATTAAAATAAATGCGAATTTTTAAATTTCGAAATAAAATTATTTCTTTTATTTTCCGAAGTTTCGAAGACTACAGCTCTCAAGATCACGGGGCGGGCTAAGGTGTAGGTCGTCCGAAATCTCACCGTTATAATATCTACCTACCAGAGATAAAATAATCTCTGCTCAATCCAATTGTCATTTCTAACCATACTATTATATCATGAAACTAGCTTTTGCCTGCGGCTTCGCCCGCGTTACAAAGTTTTTCGGGCTAAAGTATTCCGTTATAAAAGTCACGCTATATATTTTACCGGGAGCCTATGTTCTCCCCATGGTCTCAAACTGTCTCCATACCAAATTTCATCTTAATATGTTGGGTAGTTTTTGAGTTTAACGCGTTCAGGCGGACAGATGCAGCGGGGGACTTTGTTTTATAATATATTTTTTAGAACTTTTTAAGAGGAACAATCCCATCATACATCATTGTTGCATAACTTTAACTGTTTACGCAGCGCACGCAACGGAAGCTCTCAAAACTAATAAATTTTCCCCGTTTTTGCAACATGTTTCATTACTGCTTCGCTCCTATTGGTCATAGCTTGATGATATATAGCCTATAGCATTTCAAAAACAAAGTGCTATCCAAAACAAAAAGAATTTTTCAGTTCGATCTGATAGTTCCTGAGATTAGCCATTACTACTCCGCTCCTATTGGTCATAGCGTGACGATATATAGCCCGTAGCACTCCACGAACAAAGAGTTATCCAACGCAAAAAGAATTTTTCAATTTGGACCGGTAGTTCCTGAGATTAGCCATTACTGCTCCGCTCCTATTGGGTATAGCGTGATGATATATAGCCTATAGCATTTCAAAAACAAAGTGCTATCCATAACAAAAAGAATTTTTCAGTTCGATCTGATAGTTCCTGAGATTAGCCATTACTGCTCCGCTCCTATTGGTCATAGCGTGACGATATATAGCCCGTAGCACTCCACGAACAAAGAGCTATCCAACGCAAAAAGAATTTTTCAATTTGGACCGGTAGTTCCTGAGATTAGCCATTACTGCTCCGCTCCTATTGGGTATAGCGTGATGATATATAGCCTATAGCACTCCACGAATAAAGGGCTATCCAACGCAAAAAGATTTTTTCAGTTTGGACTAGTTCCTGAAATTAGCGCGATCAAACAGACAAACAAACAAACCCTTCAGCTTTATATAATAGTATAGATTACTGTTAAATATTGTAATTGATGTCGGTATCGGCCTATATAACTGTGCCACTAACCAAGGTACTCACTACTGAGCTAGTGACAATGCACGCAACGCGTCGACGCTAACAAACCGAGCGATACAAACAGTCGCCGGTCAGCATTGCGACTGGTGCGGGCTAGTGGATAAGATGCGGCGATGAGCCGGTTTTTGTATTTGCGATTTTTACTTGTGTTGTGGTAAGTCTTGCGACTGTTCATTATTAATTACACTACTTAGACAATTTAATTATATTGTATGTAGTGTGAATACATAGATGCTAAATACACGTGGCCTCACCCGACTACTAACCCTTTCCTGTTAAAAAAATCGATAAAGCCCTGTAGCGCTTTATAGCGCCATCTGTACAATAACAACGCCATCTATAAATATGACTAAATTTTATTATTTTCATAGGGAAAAATTACTGAGATAAAAAGTAGACTATGTGTTAATCAAGGATATGGTCTATCCTCGTGCTAAATTTCATCCAAATCCGTTAAGTTGTTTATAAGTTTACTTCTAACAAACATCCAAACATTTTTACAAACTTACGCATTTATAATATTAGTAAGAAGTAAGATAAGATAACGATCCTCATTAATTATGCTATACCTAACTATAATACAATATGTGGTATGCTAAGCTATAATACCCTTCAAACCAATGAAAAAGTACTTGCATATTACAGCTTGGTTATAGAAATAGAAGGAAGGGTAACGTCTACCTAGATTGACACAAAAATATATTGTCCTTGTGTCGTATTCTCTTCTATATTAGCATATAGATTTTCAGTCCAACTTCATTCACACCTAAAATAACAATCACCACAGTCTTTACAACTTCTAAATTTACATTTTTGTTTTCAAACCGACAGTAACTACGCTTTTAATTTTTTATAGGGGCTTTACAAGGAAATATCTACCAGTATTCTTTTTCCTTCGACGGTTAACATAATTTCTTTGGACGTCCCAACATATTTCAGATATCGCGTAAAATACCCCAAATTCATTTACCGCTGCATCTCCCAACTAGCACCACGCGACCACAATCCGTCACCGCGTGCTCATTACTCGTCAGCGTTCTGTATACACAGATGGGTTTGTTAGGCCGACTCACGGCGACGCCTATCGAAACCGTCAATACACTCAGCAACGAACTATTGACGTCGCAAACATTTGGATTTTGGTAGAGGCTGATTGGAGGTAATGTGATCGTTTGATTCGGTTTTTTTGTGTAAAAGGTTAGTTTAGTTTGGATCTCGTGCTGAGATGATGTTAAGCGATAGATTTACAGTTATTTAGCAAGGTTAAGGAAGGTCCAAAGAATCCCCTCCGCTTTCCTTACTTCGATTCCACCTTATCAAAGGTCCAAAAATCACGCCCAATAGTCGGCTATAAAAAATAAATTAATAAAATGCTTTATTCATCACGTAGGTAAACATAGTTGCACTTATGATTAGTCAAGGTACATGGGAATATTTAATTATAATTTATAACTCAAATAAGATCGCTTATACAATATAGTCGGGCATAAACATTGCTAAAATTTTACTATCAGATAAATAGGTTACTTCTTTGAACAAAAATACTTCTAGAAATAAAAATTTCAGCTCTTAATTTTATACATCCATACAATAGTTTCAAAAAATATAAGGCCACATACTTGAAAATAACCAAACGAACACCAAACTGTAACAACACCCACTAAACAGCCATTTAGCATGCGTCCCGCCGACTTACATCGCGTATGTTTTCCAAAGCCGACGCGACTGGAATATTTGGATGCCGATTGATGGCCCGCTATGATTCTAGATGGATTTTTGGGTTACATCGACGTTGGCTCAGCAAAATTGCTATCGAGCCACGTACGGATTTTATGTTTATGTACCATTAAGGTCTTAATGTTGAAGCTTTTTATTTGATTGGCCAGGTGAGCGTCGAGGCATTATTTGAAGGGTAAATTGATACAATACCCCAATTTAAACTCGTATATAAAGCATTAAATAGAACTGGGCAATTGTTCTGGAACTAAAGTATGAATAAAATATGTAACATATTTGACAAAATAAGAAAACATTAGAGTATTTACCTTCAAAGGTAATGTATAGTTTGAACCTGTCACGTATAACAGTTTAAATAGTAAAGTAGTATTAAATAGTAAAATAGTAAAACGTTTCGGAGCAAAAAAATCTTTTTTCTTTGATGTTTTCTGTAAAGTTCTTTATTGTTGCAATTACAACACAATATTTTTATAGTACCAGTTCAGACACAGTTATAAAACATTAATAAATGCCTACATTAATGCTGATTCGAACATTATAGCAAAAAACATACTAGTACTATTTCCCACCTTAGAACTGACTTAGCACAAATCCAGAAAATGAGTCTCGACTTCAAAAATCACGAAACTAAACCAGTAAAGTATTTGTAAGTGAACCCTGAACGTTAATTACGCAACATTTGCTCATATTTCACCGACGGCGCTGGTTTATGTCGTAGTTAGGTAAATTGATGTAGTACCGGGAACTTGTAGCTTCACTCGCCCACACTCAGTAGATTCTTGTTAAACTTTTAGTAAACATTTTGTATAACGCTGCATCAGTTAAAAGGTTTGTTATAGTAGCGGAATGCTTGTGCTATAGTTTCTTGATTAAATGTAAGTTATATCATTATTTTATATAGCTGAGATAATGTGAAAATAAACTTGGTAATAAGTAATTCTGGGAAAGATAGCCAAGACACTGTTATGTATAAAAAAGGGTAATTAATATTTTTTATATTGGGATATAAACTATCCTTCGCTATTAAAATGTTATATACATAACTGCATAATCTACATTATGATATAATATCATAATGTAGATTATTGTATTATTATACAATCTATAATAGATTGGATAATAATATAATATATTAGTGGCGAAAAGTGAAATTTTCCGAAAGTGAACCCGACAAAACATGTAAGTACTTATGCGTAAGCGCGGTCTGCAAATCGTTCTAATGATAATTAGATTTTACACAAATTCTGCTTAAAAGAAAGCCGACAGGAATCTGATTATATGAACCCTTTTTTACTGTTATATATCCATAATATCGGAAGAATTTTCCATACAAAACCAAACATAAAGAAGAAATAAGTTACTCTACGTACATACGCAATGCGCATTTAAAAAACAATAGAACATGAAAAAGAGACAAATTTGACAATACCAAAAAAGCCCAGTATTTCTGATAACGTTTTCAAACCCATTCCCGTTAGTTACCCCAAACTAACAATCAGTCATCCAAAGCAATTGATAGAAACTCATAAAAAATCGTTTGTTGCGACGCGCGACTGATTGGAACGGCGCGTCAATTGTCGCGCGTCACACAATACTGCAGCTGTAATGTCGCTTTAAGCGCGCACGTCGCTCTGTTACCCCGTGTTATTGTTGACGTTTTAACAAACCGTTGTTCAGTGATTTTTTTTTTCGTTTGTAAAATGTCGGACTGAAAATTCAATCTAGGATGATATGGCCTATGGAAATGTTTAATTTAGTTTTGTTTTCCTGAATGGGGTAAATTTAAAATGAAATTCAGAATTTATTTTGTATTGCTGAATGGGGTAAATATGAAATAAAACTCAGAATTTGTTTTCCACATAATGGTACGTAGATAAAAGATATACATTAAAGATTGTAAATAATCTACGATTGCAATTTTTTATAATTTGTTTACGGTAAAAATAACTTCTGAATAAACTTGTGTACCTTATTAGTTTGCAAAGTTCCACCTCATCCAAAACTCTCCCCTATTAACAAAGCCAGTTGTTAAATAGACAGTAAGGAAATTTGACTAATAACAATTTACACTTACCCCAACAAAACTGTCTATGAAAGCTGAGAAAACAGTATTTCATTTAATCAATTCACGTCTGCCCCTTTTGCCCCAAGAATGTACTTAACAAGAAAGTTTACCAATAATCAAATAAGTACAAAACACTTCACCCACGGGGTGAGATGACGCGTCCCGATATTCCAAAACTCGGACTTTTGACAGGTGGTGAGGGAGAATTCGAAGCCCTTACCCCAACGGGTTCTTTAACATTGTGTTTTATGGCCTTTATGTTAAGGTGCACCATTATTGAAGGCAAAATGCTAAATTTGAAATTCAGTTTTGACAAGGATGGTTAAATGTTTGTGTTTGTTCATGGAATAATGTTTTTGAATTTACTTAGAAACACAAACGGATATTTAGTTTAGTTTAGGAGAAACGTATGAAACTGTTCATGTTTCTGAAATTATGATCTATAATTGAAACTGAGAAAGAGGTGCAGAAACATTATTTATAATAAAAAAAATCTTTCACCCTATAAAGTTATTCAATTCCATCTAAGTAGTTTCACAAAGTTATTAAAAAGTATTTCAAGACTGTTAGGTATTTCACCCTGACTTTTTGATGATAAATTTATATCTGTCGATGCCAGACTCCATCTCATTGTTTAATGCTTTCAGTTATCTTAATATTAAACTAATTATTCTCATTAATACCCGCATCTGGTCAACCCTTATCTCACTAATTACCTTAATTAATCTTCCACTGTCAATTTATAAATGGACCCAAAGTAATCAAGAAATATGGCAAAAACTAAGGGGAACGTCACCGACCTCTCCAAATGTCATCCGCTAATAACTGATGGGTCAGAAATGTCATTCAGCGTGTCTCATTACAGCGAAATGTCAAATGAAATTCGTCCATCCGCCAAGAATGTCGGCCATTTGTCGTTATGCCTAATTGCCGAGGCTACTGTTATTGTTTTTATAGGTTCCTTGTGGAAAATGCTTTGTAAACTAAGCCTTAGCTTAGAGTTCCGTACAAATGTGAAGTAGTAATGAGGTAAAATTGAATGTCACTTAAATTGTGAAAAATAATCATTTTTGTCACCCATTGTTGAACACCCTATAGATAATTGAAATTCTGCTGTAACCCAAAGCGTTTACGCTCGATCTGCCATCTAAGCGATTATTTTTAAAAAAACCATACAAATACCCATAGAATAACTTTATGTCACCATGATGAACAGTCTGTCCATTCGTTCGGAACAAATGCGATGGTTAATGCATGATGCTGTGGCTTCGACGTTTTACATCATAGAATTTCATATCGGACATTGTAATTTGTACTCTATGATGTATAAAATAGAGACTGAGGGTAAAGTAGAGCCTTTTTGGTATTTCAGACTGTGATAAACTCTTCTATGGTCTAGACTTGATGTCGCCTTGTGTTAAATTATTGTAAATATGCTGTCTCTTCTGTATATGCTTTCGATATTTTTGAACGCTCGGATGATATTTGCATATTAACAGTTATGGCGTATGACGTGAATATGAAGTAGTTATTTTATGATGATTTATGTGAAATGGATGTGACGTGATACAAGACAGACGTGAACCGTTTGTTTAAAATCTCCTTTGATATAGAAGTGTTTATCCAATAAATACCTCGACAGTGGCAGTATGGACAAATCAACCATGTAAAACAAGATAATTATTGCTCATCAGTCAGTCAATCATCTTATCATTCTAATGGCAACGTATACTTAATTTAACTAGGCACAATTGTATTACACAGCAACTGAGCTAAGTGTAACGCAGTCAAAATATTGTTGAGTTGTGATATGCATTGTTTCTTGTACTTCTTCTTATTATAGTGGCTCTCCAACTAGTGAAGATAGGCAGTCAGCTCAGCATATCTTCTATTGTCCTATATGAAATATTTCTACAGCGCTTGTAATCCCCGTCCATTCGCAGATGTTCCGTAACTACGATTTTTACCTTCGACCGTTTTTCTTTTTGCCCGTTACTTTTCCATCATTATGAGTTGAAGGAAATCGTACTTATATACTAGAGTACTGCCGTGCTAAGCGCAAAAGCGGTATGTCAGGGAAACCTTATTTCGAGATAATCGATGTTTTGTAAATATCGTTTTTTAAGTAAAACTGAGACAGAGAAAACTCTTTTTTTTTTAACGTTCTAAACAATATATCATTATTTAGGTAAGATCATTGGATGGGTATTTTTTTAAGCTATGCGATGCCATAAAAATTAAGATTTTGATTTTTTTTGAGATACCGCGTTTGAGCTTGGCACGGCAGAATAGATGAATTCAAAATTAGAATAAGACTAATACTCATAGTTTACTATACTCATAGAATATGTTTAGGTTGGGATTAGCATTCATGTCCGATGGGTGGAATGAACTCGCTCTATAACATTATAACACGGAAATAAGCTTGCCGAAAAGTGGGTGGTAGATTTACTCCCCTTTCTAGAAATCAGACGTGAGCTCATGCATAAAAACGAACGTTAATTTTGAAGCGTATTGTAATGTATTAAACAATTCTAACTAGTCGTGTTATGCTTTATTACGTTCCCGGAATACATCCTTCATTATGTACCTCTCTAGCATAAGAATAGTCTATAATGTTGTTATGTTAACTCTTGACATTGTTAATTGTCTATGCTATAAGTTAAATCAAAATCCAATAACTTTAGAACTTTCTTTTATCCTCCAATTCTCTAGATAACCAAATACAATCACAAATGTTATAATATTAAGAAGAAATAAGCTACTAGAATGTTACTGGGGTAAATGCTAATTTAATACCGATCAAAATACACAACTATTATTATCAAAGTAAAATTCATAAATCGTTCAAAGCAATTCCATTACAAACATTTAAAATTCAAAAACAAGAAGCGCCATAAAAGTTGATTAATACCAGTACACGAGTGGAGGCTCGCCGGCTCAAACTTGTCGATATTCCGCCAGTTTTCTTTCAACAAACGAAAGGGATGAAGGATTTAATTCAGTTAAGTGAGTGGCCCGACGGAGGCTTATAAATTACGTGAAACTTCGGTAATATCATCATTAGACAGAGAAGAAGTTACGGCGCCCTCTACGTTAATGCTTTTGAACGTAAGTTAAAAGGAAAAGAAAATTCATGTTTTTCTTTTGTGTAGCGGGCTAACATTTTGTTAGTAAGCTGTATGGCATTGTGAGTTATTTGGACGCTTAGTTTTCTTTAAATATGTTTCTACGTTCGTTTAGATATTACACTTAATGTTAGGTGTGCATAGGAGTCTGTTTGGATTAACTGTCAGTTTACATTTTTGATGCCAAATAGCGGCTATCATTTATATGTTCCAATTGATGTTATATATATTATACTTGTCAAAATAGCAAGTATTAGAGCCTATTATTTGTAAACACCTCTTATGGTAAAAAAATTAATGCAATATATAAAGTTGTCAATTATATTGATTTTTCTTCGGTTTATACATAGTCGTAGAGTAATATAAAACTTAATATCTTAGTGTTGGTCTTTAGTTACAATAAAGAAAATTATTAACATTTACACGAGATTATTGTTCCATCTTAATGTTTGCATAAAATAATCTAAATTATGTAAACCTATAGTTGACAATGGGATGTCTCAATTCTATGTTACCCCATCTAGGACTTTCATACCTACCCCAACACAAATTCCATCTCATCCCAAAATTATAAAATCACATATAAATAACAGATATAAACCATTTTATTTAGTTTTAATGCTCTTGGAATAAAACGTTGCTGTGTACAGAATCGGTGTCCCGGGGAGACGTGTCTCGTCTGAGTGGCGCCGCGCGATACAACTAGCTTCTAAGATATGGGCACTCTCTTCAAAGCATTTGTGTTAATATTTAAAGGTGGCTTTTGTTTCCTTTGCGAGCTGAGTATTATGCATCCCTATGGATATATAAGTTTGGGATGAATGGGGACGTATAAGTGATTTACTGGAGGAAGTAATAATTTTAGTTATGGCCTAGTGCTACCAAACTATGGTTTTTCGAAGTTTCTTAATTTTTTGTTATCGTTCACATTAACGATAAACAAAAACTTGTGACAACACCTTTTAATAAAAGTATTCTGGTTGATACTGACATTGAAATTTATTGTTGAAAAAATAGACTTACAGAGACTTCATTCTTCTTAAAATAAAATAATATAAAATTATAAGATCCATAATATTAGTATTTTTTTCCCAAACTCAGTATAGCCCATATATTAGACTATCATTGATAGAGCTAGCTTCATTATGAGTGTTAAGGAATAAAAATGGAAATCAGTGCTGCATGATACAGATTTGTGATTTTTTATAATTTGCGCCAATTTAGATGATTTTTATCGGCAAAAAATTGTAGCATCTCTTTTACAAACTAAATAGTATTACTGGGAAATAAACTAAAAATCTTTGTAACTATACCCAGAATTTAAAGTCACAAATACAGTAAAATACGTCTCGACAAAACAGCACTGCTTGAAATACTTAGCTAAATTCTCAAATCTTCAGCACGTTAATAAACTAAATGGAATTATAGGTTTAATAAGCCATGTGAATTATAAAACCTTAATATTTCAATAACTTCGATTAACTTAAAAAAACCAAAGACTCTTTTCTGAAGTCATGAAATATGGATTAGATAAAAGAATAAAGAATTTTCATAATTATTTTTATCAACCTACCCCTACCCACCCCTAGAGGATAACGAGCGTGAAGATTCGTATCTTCACAGCCGTAAGGGTGTGAGGGTCAATTGATTCGAATTCTCCAATGGACATGAAAAGAGGGCCCGCACTCATCTATTCAAATGGGGAGACTTTACAAATTAACGGGCAATCTAAAACAAACTTTAATATAATGTTATTAGATATCGCAATGGCACGCTTTGGATTTATTCGCATATATTTGCAATTTAATAAAAGGAATGTAAAGGAGATCACGACTGGAAAGTTTTAGGTTCAGTTTATTTGAATTAGAAACATGTAAATTTTGCAACTAAAAAATAAGTTTTTGATTACATGGGGTATTTTTGGTATAAAAAGACCTTTTTTACCCCAAGAATGGTAGAGATAGAATAACAATCAATTGTGAGAAACAAAATAAAACATGTTTATGTATTTATATCCGCAATTGTCCCTAAGTTATGGCCTTATGAAAAAAACTGTTTAGGAATCACAAGCAGACACTTTTTGATGAATTTGTATTTTACTAATATTAGGTATAAATGCGAAAGTTTGTGAAGAAATTTCCATTTTTATTAAAATTACGTGCCGACTGCCCAGATACCCTAGAACGAATATGGATGAATTTTGATACCCAGATAGATCATATTACAGATAGATTTAAAAGTTACATTTTATCCCGAAGACGTCTTAGGAAAAAGTAAACAGTGCGATTTACCCCCAGAAAGCCCTTTGGGCGAAGGCCCAGGCAATACCTAGTTAGTATATATTTGAAATCCTATTCTGCATGTATGACAGCGAATAAAAATAACCAAAACCGAGCGGATTAAACACAAATTGTTTCCACAATTGCAATTCCATCAAAAACGCGTCGCCGTTAACTTTTTCACACAAGGAATTTCCAATTAAAATGTACCAAAAACATCGACGTGCTACGCAAATTGATTTCATTAAGCGCTGAGACCACACCTCTGTTTAATGTACAGTGACGAATCATCAGCATAGGAAGGCCGTACTTTTGAATTGTTAAATATTTGTCAAAAATAAACTGACAGTATCATAATTGGGCTATGAATTATTAGGTTTCGGATTCAACTCGAATATAGGCCTACTAAAAACACATTTAGTATGGATGTTACATTGTCAAACTTAAAGGCATTCGCCATATTCCACCGGCCTTGCTTATTAGTTTTACGCTGGTTAATCACTGAATGCAAGTCAAATTTCCACAGAGTCGCGTTCAAATGACAATGGTAAATACAAATAAAATTTATTATCATCTCAAACTAAAACATATTGTCACATAACAAATCCAAAATATTTGTCAGGAAGGCCGCACCTGACGCCTTTAATTACCGAGCGTCAAACCATTCGCAGTAACGAGACCGCACATCGGTTTGACGGCAAAAAAGCAACAGCAATTCGTTCAGAACCACAGCTTCGGGTCAATCACATTCGTTTTATTATATAGAGACATTAATGAAACTCTACATTAACTGATAGATTACGTTCATGTAAAGTGGATTTTATCAGCGTTAAATGAAATTAAACATGAATAATAATTAGTTTATTGATAAGAGTTAAAGTTTCAATTTTTTATTCATGTTTTACAAGTTTGGTACTAAAAGTTTTCAGAAACACACAACTAAATGATAAGTTATAAATCACGTCACAAATGTCAAATATACGTCGCCCCCTGAGGTCGCGCCACAATCAAACATCGGTCAGTCGGCTCCAGCCCACCTAACCCCCGCTATATATAAACTCATTTTCTAAACCCCGGCCCTATTTAGTTTCAAAACCGCTTCCAACAAAATGTACAGCGCATTCTACGAACAGTGTTGAACATTGTTCCGGGCGACTGTAGTTTTATCGGTAGATAGTTTACAGGCAAGTTTTATTAGCGCTTCGATCGCGCGGGACCTCGGAACTGTTTAGTTGTAAATTAGAGATACGATCTGTACGTAGAATGTGCTAGATTATTTTTGATGGTATAAGTAAGTTTGGAAAAGGAATTTAGACACGAAATTGAAGAGATTTTTTTATCGTTGCACTACTTTTAGGCGGTCCCGCTGGGTTGATGGTTTTAAAAATACGCAAGAAGTGAAAGGAAGTGTGGTGCTATAAATTTACAGTGAACGGCTTGTGGTCTCAATTTATACCACTACCGGTTTCAAGACAGTTTGAAACCGTCAATCTTCGTAGAGTTAAGCTGACATCGGGATAATGTAGAGGCTAGTTAAAGCGACGTCGTGGTCAGTAATGTAGAGGTTAGTGTAGTATGGGAGTCAAAACTCTAGCGTACTAAATTAAATTCCAAGGATTGCACTTAGTATTATTTCCAAAGTTCTAGAGTACGTTAATATACAGCGGCGTACTTAGGTGGTAAAAGTAACAAATTAGTACACGTACTGAATTAACAAAGGCGCACGTAGCTTTTATATAGGAGGCATGGTGTGACAGCGTCCCTGCACAACTACGTACGTGCACTTACATAGCAGCGCAAGTATGTGTGACCCTACAATCTTACTAAATTTACACAATCTATCGTAGCCAGAGGTACTGCGGCTCTCTACTATAACTACGTCTGCTGCTATTCATTCATGTACAAAACATTCTATCATTGCCAGAGGTCGTATGTACGATACGCCTACTGCTATTTGGTCAGGTACAAAAATCCGGTACCTTCTCGCAGTAGAGCGGTACGTTCCACATTATCATACACAAAATAAATACGCCGAATCCGTCGCACGAGACCGGAGAATCAATCCACGTTCCAATCGGTATTTTTCCACGATATTTCGTGAACTTTTTTATTTACAGATCGCGTCAAGTTTGACGAAGGGCGTGAGTTTGGAAGTTCGAAATAGGCGATTTATGGTATACCGCTGTCGTAGTAGTTTCTGATTTTGATGCGGTGCGAATTACAATATTTGCATATATTTATTGAGTAAGTTTGGGACGGTTTAATGTATTTTAATGTACTTTTTATCGCTTCCATAATAGTAAATTTTTGTTAATACAAAAATTAAGACATAAGGATTAAAATTTTGTTTCTCAAGAGGCGATATCCCTTGCGCTCCCTTACACATCATTATATGGAAAATATGACTAAAACTATAACTAATATGACTATAACTAATTTCTTTACCTACCTCTGCTGATACAAAGGCGGGACATATTACAATTATTGACTATTTTCAGTATGAAATACATCCTAATTTCGTAATATGAACCAAGTTTTAGTTTTGCTTCCAGGAAATAGAAATTTTTCAAGTCGTAATAAATCAACTAAAGCTCCGAGTGAGTAACTCGTAGTTTATTTTAATAACCACAACGCAATAAAGCCTCGTCGTTTATTATATTGCGTAATGATGAAAAAGAAAGTTATTTATCTTAACGGAGCCTAATTTGTACGCTCGAAGCTCGCTAGATTCTTACTTTATAATAAAAGCTTGAATATATAAGATCCTCAAAATTGGGAAAGCCTTTGGTTAATTTTTCTGACTTACGTTTTTTGTAAGAAAATCTGATTACCTGTTCGCACTTGAGACACCAAATATTTTTTGCTTTTTTTTATCTTCATCGAGTAATACAGGCCGGCATAATTTTGGTGATCTTCAATGGGCGAACGTTTCTCTTTAGTAGACTTGGACAACACTATATGCACCCTGAAGTCCAGTGTAGTTGGTCATTCCAGGAAAAAAAAATATCATTCAAGGTGAGTCAAACCGAACGATAACCTTGTACATTTCGGATGTAAACAATTATTTTGTTCAAACTGTTTACTTACCGCGCTTTCGTTTATTTTAGGCTGTGGCCTGAATATTCAGTAAACAATTTAGAAGCGCTTATTTTGACGCACAATAGCGTCGGAAGCTAATATGGAATACATTTACTTTGAGCTCATTTTGTTTCAAAATAGATTTTGCTAAAATATGTTAAATCGTAACGTCTCTCTGCATACTTTTTATATGACTTTGGTGGCATGCAACATTTTCACGGAATAAAAATTTTAAGGCAAAGTAGAGAGCAATATCAATAATAAAATTGCTCTAGTTAAAATCTAACATAAGTCCAATTTATGTAAAGTTTTATGGAACTACAGTCTTATCAAACTGAGTGCACTAAGTTTTCACTAACTTTAATCTTTGTTTTATGACATCATTTTTATTACAATCGAAAACATTACTTCCTTGTCCAGCGGAATTAGATCCCAAAACCTAATGGTATGTGATCCTTACCTAATATTTATAAATATTAAAATGGGAGATATATTGGTTCACGAATTTATATATTTGTTTAGGATATGTCAATACGAATAAAAGGAAAAAAAATAGATATTTTGTGAACCGATCTATGTTACAAATAGTTGAACGCTTAAATCGTTTGAAACAGCCTACGTGAATATTTTACCGATTTTTAAAACGAATTCCATTTTAAAAATACAACAGTCCATTTTACTTTTATTGTATCAACAAAATATTTTATAACTAATTATTGCTGATAAATTCTAACGCATTTTTGAAATCTATTCCAACACGGGAAAATAAAATCTGTATTTTTTTTAATTATATTTCGTGGGATAGAAATTATTAACATCATTGCAACTCCTGCGTTTTTTTTTCTGTCTGACATTATCTTACTGCTCCTTCAATGCATGCATTGAAAATAAGTATATAATATTGTATTAGGTTTACGGTACCTGTAAGGATATTGTTCAAATGATCATGATAAATAAATAAAAATAAATAAATAAGTTCTTCATCAGTGGATGCATTAGTTGCATCTACATAAATACCTCGTCGGGGATAAAGTGTACTCATGTGTAGTTATCACACTATTTAACAGTATTTATATAAAGTAAGTGGAGTGAAGTAATTGGTATCACGTGTTCACGCCCGTTGAACCGAAATCAAATTTCGAACGAGAAACTATTTGTACTCAAGGCTCAAGTTTCCCGTGACTGCGAGAGCGTTCTCTAACATTTGCAGACGAATAACAGACGGACCGTTGTTCGAATCTATTGTGTAGATATGCAAGGTAACATTGTTGTGACTACAAATGTCGATATAAAGGTTAATTGGTCAATTAGGTTTTGTTAAAAGCGCAAGCCCATTTTTTGACCATCGTTTCAGCTTCTTTCTCTTAAACTATCGATACTCTGAATATGTAACATAAATCCACTAATACGAAGGGACATATGTTCGGGATAAAAGCCTGTAAAAATGACGCAGAGGAGAAATCTGAAAAGATTTAAAGCGCCGTGAAAATTACTGAAAAAGCTTTTACAGGTGGCAAAAGGCCAGGTGCGCTCGGCGGAATCTTGGCTCCCGAGCGTTTTTGCGGTTCAACGTAACATTTTTCGACTACTTCTATTACTGGTAAAGCCGCAAAGTAGCAAATATTGTTTACTTTTTGGCGGACAGCAGGAAATTATTTTTAAAGAAAACTACTCGACTTTTAAAATTGTATGGTGAATAAAATTCCGGCTTGGGAAAGCGGATGCAACAAACAATATTTTGACCAACTTTGAAAAGAACTTTTAGTTGAGTCTTATTTTAATTAATAAAGTCTTTTAATTTTTATTATATTCTTTATATTTCCTTTCAAAGTTATCCTCTTTCTATCAGCTTTACACAGAAGTCAGCTGATGACGCGTGATTGATAGAGGATACTTAGTTACCTGTGAATTCGATATCATTACATAAATTAATTTTGAAGAATATTGCAGATAGTATGATTACTAGTATGATAGATAGTATGATAGTCGTAACACTAGTTGTCTCAGGGTGAAGTTTGAAGGCACTGTTTTAGCGACCGCTATAACAGGTTTTTTGGTAACCGTAGTTAAGATACAAAACGACGGTTGGATAGGCTAATTGACTTCAACATTTTTTGCGACAATGAGCTTTGTACATATATGTAATAAGCACGCCTTTTTGTGTTTATTGAATTAAGTAAAAAAATTGCGACAAACATTACTTTTAAGGAAATTAGCCTTTTCCTCATCGACAATATACAATCCCAGTTCTTTAGTATTTGTACGACTTAAATTACAAGCAAAGACTCATTCACCCACATATCATCAAATTTACTTTCCAATACTTAATCAATTCATTTCTCTGTACATATTCCTTCAAACTTTGTTCATATATTCCTTCAGCTATCCCGTCGCTCTTCAGAGGCGCACGATAATCGCAAATCTCTCAACAATTTAGCCTCCGTCAGTGCGAGGTTGTCATGTTTCAATCCCGGTCCCGCGGCACGCCGACGACACGTCCCGTGGGATAGCGTCTCCGATATTATACGACCATCCCGATCAAATGTCAATTTCCCATACACTTTGAATTCCGAGTGGTCTTGTGACTTATAGCGCTGAATAATTGTTGGTTATTGGAAACGTTTTGTATACAGTTGAGCATTTCGAGACGATTATTCTAATTGAATATATTAAAAACTTCTATTGTGAGAATATGTGTGTATCGGAGTATAACTTCGTTTTTATTTACAGGGTCATTTTGACATTGCGTTTCTAAATTTAAACACATACTCGTCTTCACCTTTGCTGATATACTGCCGAAAATCATCCATTAATAATGAATATTTTCACCAAAAATCTTGGTTTTAGTTTTCTGATTTTTTGATCATTTTATAGTTTAATGCGGATATGGTGTTTGCGTGAATGTATTTCGGACTGAAAGCATGATTTTACCACTGCAACGAATTCCCTTACAGCAGTAGTAGTGGCATTAGGGCGCGTAAAATTAAAATAACTTTTATTAATATTTATTTTGTTCGAAACTTTCACTTCTTTATCTTATATCTACGGCTCAAATAACTTATTATAAAGTGTTATTACCTAGTAGACAAGCATGTGGTTTCATTTAGTAACGCATTGTCAAAATGACCCTGTGTATGCGGTCTACCAAACAATTAACATTTAAGTAGTGTAACGCACAATATAGAGCTATTTGCAAGCTACATCGTAGTAGATACACACGCTACGTCGTAGTAGATAATGTATGCTACGCCCTAGTAAACGAACTTAATGTGCTACAATGATACTGCATACGAAAACCATAAAATATGCTACGTCGTAGCGCATACACGCTACGTTATTGAACTAAACGCACGCGATATCGAACTATGTATGGGCTACGTCGTAGCACAGGGCGCCGTAATGAATAGTGTGACATAGAGGTACATAGGTTACCTTTATTTTGACGACTGTAAATAATTTATTAGGTCATTTATTTTGTGATGGCTACACTGCCGTGTTAAGCGCAAAATCGGTATGTGAGGGAAACCTTATTTTGAGATGGTCGATGTTTTGTAAATATAGTTTTATAGTTTTGTATGTAAAACTGACATAGAGAAATTCCTTTAAGGTTTTTTTTAACAAGTTCTAAATAAGATATCGTTATTTAGGTAAATTCATTGGATGGGTATTTCTTTAAGTTATCTGACGACACAAAAATCAAGATTTTGTTTTTTTTTTTTGAGATAATATCGCTTTTGAGCTTAGCACGGCAATATAATGATAATATCATTTATTTATAAATTGACTACGATAACTGTAATTTGATACGTGGCAGGTTCCAATTAGGTAAAGTAATTTGCTTTCATTGCAAATATTATTTTGATCAATATTTATAATCAGTAACCACATTTTAATGGCATCCTCAATATTATGCCACTATATGGTTCAGATAGGTTACTCTACAAATTAAACATGCTTCGTAGACATTTTTTAGTTTTGCTTCCAATTTACCTTCCTATTTACCTTAACATCCAATGACAAAATATTAAAAAAAATATCAATTGTGCTACTTTAACCTCAACATTTGCAACTTCAACACGACTACGCCTTAACATTCGTAGCCGCATCGTCCTCATAAATAACAATCCCGAAATCATCGACAACACGCACAGACGTTACAGGTACGACACGAATCGCTTTTCATACGTCCCATAAATTATTCAGACCCTTGAGTCCCCGCGGCGCGCCCTGTAATACATTTATAGTGGTTCTATTTAAATTTCCAGCCTTACATATAGTATTGTTACTGCCAATGAACGTATTGGGTTGAATATGTAATATGGCATGGAATTTGACTAAATTAAGGGATCTTTGGAACCATAGGTCTTAATCTTTGGTACCCTAGTATAATTTGTTGTAATATACTAGTTTATTATAGTAATACGGTGTACAAACAGGATTTCATTCGCCCATATGTAGGATCTCCACTACTTATAATGAAGTTTGTAAAAAAGTGCCAGATATCGATATATTTTTCGATTCTCTTAACAAATTTATAAACAAATGTACAAGTTCTTTTTAATGGCAAATTATAATATTTATTTTGTATTCCTCTGTTACTCGCGGTTAAGCTAAGTATGCAATCTTCTGAAGCAATGTTGTGTACATCATTAATTGGTGCATGTATTAGTTATTAAGCCTGTGTAAAGTGTATTTGAATGTTGAATATTATTATGTATTGTTGATGTTCCTATTGTAGTAAATAAAAAAATATGAAATACATTCTGATGGTATATAATTTGGTTATAAATATATTGTCAATACAAAGTGATACAACGATTACCTAAGAGTTGGTTGTTTATTTATTTAACTGGTGAACAAGATGCTCCTTACTCCTTAGTGTTTAGTTTGAAAACCTTCTGCGAGTAGACTCCTTATTTGCTATTAAAAGATAAGTAGTTTATTAGGGTAATTGTATGAGTTACATAGACTTCCACGGCATATTTCTTCAACTTTACTTTACGACTTTATACTACTAACTTTCACTACCGTTTCGGTCCATATAAAACTCATTTTCCAGTATAAATACAAGCTGAATTTGGGAGTTCCGCCAACCTTCTCATCAAACTTGATCAAAACAGGTTCAGTGATTGTCCTCAACAGTCTTTCAATGAATATGGATTATATGCATATCAAGAAAGTTGTCTGTTACAGTTCAAAACTTTGTACACCTTTTATCGAAATAACGTTCAGAAATATCAGTGAGATATCCCCGCAACCAAACTTTTCCGGCATATCAATATACGAAGCGGTTGGTCACAACTCTGTGTGTTTGAAATATTTCGTCACACACGCCCGTTGCATGTCCGAGCGATTACCATGCATTCTCAGGATAAGAAAAATATTTATAAAAATACTTTATTTAAATTTAATTTAATCTTAAAGCATTTACGTTTGTATGTGTTTGGGATAAAAAAACAATGTATCCAATATAATCACTATTCATTATGGGACTCAAAATCAAATCACTCCGAGCTCAAAATTATGCAATTCAAACTTTTAGGTGGAATTACCACAGCTTATAGGCATTCGTAATATCATCAATAACTTGAACTCCAGGACTTGTCATCGAACAAGAGTTTATCTCTAGTTTATCTCCTGACACTGCCCGGAAACTGCACGTTAAAGTGTATCTAAAAACTATAGCTAACAGAGAGCGTCATGGGCCGCGCGGTTCGCGCAAATTGAAAACGGACGGCAATTGACTGCTTTTCATTCCTGTTACATTTTTGTAGAGTTCCTTTGGTGGGATTTGAAACCTGGGATTATTATTAATGAATTTCGTGGGTACTATAATGACTTTAATTTAAAGTTAGCGAGTTATACGTACTTAAAGCCAACCTTTATCTCCCAAAGGAGAGCTAGAGGAGTCTAGTGCAGCGGATTTTACCCTACGATAAGTAGGTGAGATTATCACTATATCTGTATTTTCTTGTCCTGGGAATTAAACACAAACCTTGTTTTCTGTACCAAAAATTATAAGAACATATTTTGTTTTCAATATAGCAATGTGCTGTCAGACCCTGAAATGGAAATAACCGTCGCGCTTTACTGGTTCTTTAATGCCTCTGTCTACGAATTATTTCACGAAACCAAACTGAGAGTAACCCTCGGGAACCCTTAAAATCCTATTCCTAGTCAACTCGCAGTTTCATTAGTCGTGGGATTGTTTAACGGGCGCCATCATTTCGGTCGAACATAAGGAACCCTTGATTGAAATCTTTCCTATTTTCACCTCTGATGAATAGCCAAATGAAATTGGATTATGCTGGATTTATTTTAGCTGGTGAATGGATTTTTATATGGGGTATTTACCCGGTTCGTATGTGACTGGATAGTGTAGGTATTTTACACGAATTTGAGTGACATTGTGGTGCCAATCCCTGTTGAGCCGGACTATGTTGGGATTGCTTATATCGTAATACTTAAAGGAGAATGCCCATTTTTGTATGAAAGTTGGGCTACGCTTGCGTCTGTACAAAACCTTCACTAAATTATAGGGAATATATCCTAGTTTTTATAAAAATTTAAAACAATTGGATATTCGATGGGAGTTCGGAGTAATCAGATTTTTATAACGCGGTTATTTTGAGGTTAAGTATGGACTGCAATAATGTACGGTAGAAAGTACTTACGTGCCTAAGTAAGTTCAATATGGCAGTATTGTTATTGCAATAAGCAATTATTGGATGTTCTTTTCACCTAGCTTTAATTGCCCTCATAAGAAACTGATAGGTACTAACATATCTGATAAGACGAAACTTCAATAAAACTTCTAAGACAGTATGACGGAATATTAGTTTTTCCACGGAGGATATGTTACCTAACCTTTTATGTATAGATTTTTCTGAATAACGACTTATTCTATTACATGGATTACGTAATCTTTTTTTCCACCTACCATTATCTCACTCCAATCGTCAATACTTGTAGAATAGATTCAGCTTAGCTTTTATGACCGGCTGTATGCCTGACGCCAACCGTCTTTGGAGGATTCCGATCCCAGGCAACTCACTTCACAGCCTGATTAGGCTAATAGTTAATAATCATCGGGAAAGAACAATAAAACGAGAAATACGATATCCGATGTATATTTTTATATAGATGTATATTTTTAATAGAGGTATATATTCTTGGCATCCCAAAATAAAAAAAAGAATTTGATATAGCTGCAGCAGGTTTATATATACTCCTGAAGTGAGTGAATGACTTCTTGCAGCGTTGGCCAGGTCATGTCATGTTGTTGTCTGTGAACCTCTCTATTAGCTGATCTCCAGCAGGCAGCACAAACTCATTCCAGCCTTGAAACCTAAAATATAATGTAGAAGTTGAGTAAACATGTTTCCATTATTATTATTGTTAAACTGTTTTCTTGAACTTTGGCAAGATTTTTCCCACATTGTGGGTATGTTAATAATAATCTACATAACTTACAAACCGGACAGCTCGTCCAAGAAATATACTTATTGCTTTGGCACCGCAAAGGTGCAGTGAATACACCGCCGGGTTATGTCGTCTCGATAAGCTGTCCTGGGTCTACGCTCTAGATGACATTGCGTTGCTAACTAAAAGCCTTCCGTCTCAAAGTTCGAAACACACACTATACACGTTGTTTTTTAACAGAGGATTTCTCGACTCAACATTAAAATACATAAGAAAAACACTCCGATTTTGAGTAAGATAAAATATTAAAATATAATATGTAATGATTTAACATTCAAACAAATCAGAAGTGTCAAAATGTCACTAATTTCAGTTGCCAGTGTAATAATAATTTGTACCCATATTTTTATACTTAAAAAATAAAGTCCAGATATGTTTTAGCTGACTTTAGTATTTCTGTCAATACAAGTACAAGTCGCCATTTGTTTGTTTTTGGAACGATAAATATTTTCTCTTTTTTACCAGCTATTTGGAGTTTGGTCATAATTATTAAGTAAAATGTATTATTTTATAACAATATATTTGAGATGAATAAATATCTATACTATTATATAAAGCTGAAGAGTTTGTTTGTTTGTTTGTTTGTTTGAACGCGCTAATCTCAGGAACTACCGGTCCAAACCGAAAAATTCTTTTTACGTTGGATAGCCCTTTGTTCGTGGAGTGCTATAGGCTATATATCATCACGCTATATCCAATAGGAGCGGGGCAGTAATGGCTAATCTCAGGAATTACCGGTCCAAACTGAAAAATTCTTTTTGCGTTGGATAGCCCTTTGTTCGTGGAGTGCTATAGGCTATATATCATCACGCTATACCCAATAGGAGCGGGGCAGTAATGGCTAATCTCAGGAACTACCGATCCAAACTGAAAAATTCTTTTGCGTTGGATAGCCCTTTGTTCGTGGAGTGCTATAGGCTATATATCATCACGCTATACCCAATAGGAGCGGAGCAGTAATGGCTAATCTCAGGAACTACCGATTCGAACTGAAAACATATTTTTGTGTTGAATAGTCCTTTCTTTGTAGAGTGCTCAAAGTTATATATCATCACGCTATGACCAATAGGAGCGGAGCAGTAATGGCTAATCTCAGGAACTACCGGTTTGAACTGAAAAAATCTTTTTGTGTTGGATAGCCCTTTGTTCCTGGAGTGCTATAGGCTATATATCATCACGCTATGACCAATAGGAGCGGAGCAGTAATGAAACATGTTGCAAAAACGGGGAAAATTATGAGTTTTGAGAGCTTCCGTTGCCTGCGCTGCGTAAACGGTTAAAGTTATGCAATGATGTATGACGGGATTGTTTCACTTAAAAAGTTCTAAATAATATAACAAAGTCCCCCGCTGCATCTGTCTGTTACGTGTTAAACTCAAAAACTACCCAACGTATTAAGATGAAATTTGGTATGGAGACAGTTTGAGACCCTGGGAAGAACATAGGCTCCCGGGAAACTACTATTTTTATAACGGAAAACTTTAGCTTGAAAAACTTTATAACGCGGGCGGAGCCGCGAGCAAAAGCTAGTATTGTTATAAAATAATATACATATATATTACAGATTCAAGTACAAGCACATTTATCGTACTTATTTGCTTTTTTATTACATTTAAAATGGGAATTTGTTATAAATTGGTATCATTTCGCCATATCGGCAGTAAATTATCCGGGGTTTCATTTGCAACAATTAAACAACTTTTTTTCATATCTTTTAAACCCCATTCGCTTACGACTGAAATAAATACAAATGAAGTAATAATTAAAATGATTATTTTTCGTGGATATTTGGTTAAGACGCATGACTGACGCAAAGATAGCCTGGTTTTGGGCATTGTCCTTTTAATGATTGTCATTTTATTATTTATAATGTTTCATTATATTTGTTTCAGGTATGGACGGGTTTGATTAACAACTACCTTCACATAAGGTATTTGAAATATATTTTATGAAATCATGTTGCAGATAATAAAATATAAAATATGAATAATATTTTTTTCAGTCTTAAAATATTATAACTCTTTTATATTTTAATAAATAAAAAATAAATAAATTTACTTTAAATTACTTACAGGTCCGTAGAATGATTTAAAAAGTATGCGGCCGGATAACGAACGAAATTAATGGTCTAGGTTAGCAAACGTACTGATCTATCGTTTAGAAATGTTGGATGTAAAATCCCTTACAATAATTTTACACTTTTATTTTTATTAGTTTGGCACAGAAAAAGAAATATACCAATTACTTTTTTTATTGTTTTGAATGACGAGACGAGCTGACCGTTCGCCTGAATGGTAAGCGGTACGACCGCCCATAAACAATAAAAACACTATTCAACACCTTGAATTACAAAGTATTGTTTGGTATTCCACTGCGCTCGGCATCCTGTGACATGAGGTATTGAGTCTTATTGTAGCTAGTAGTTACACTGGCTACAATGTCCTTCAAACTGGAACACAACAGTGACTACACACTGCTGCTTGGCGGCACAAATAGACATTGCGGTTCTACCTACCCTGGCGAATTCTCACATATGAGAGACCTACCACCAGTGATTAGAGAATCATATACCAATTACATGACTCTCTAATTTACAATAGTAATCATAAAAATTTCAGCATGTTAAACTACAGTTTACATTAAACTCACTTTTAATTTAATTTAGTAGGTTCCTACCAAAATTTTATATCTATCCTTGTTTAATACACACTGAACTATAATGACGCATATTTTCAAATTAAAACCGTACGATACTGAAATATTTATCTATAAGTAAATCCATTGGTGCAAGTTTCCGCCGCGTGGAAAGTTTCTCAAGCCGCAGACCGGCCCATTCATTCGCCGACAGCACGTTACATGCGTCGCGGTTATATTCAACAACAACGTCTGTTTACATAAAGTCTAATATTATTATTTTAGTCACATACAAACATTTCTAGAAAAAGGGCATTGGATATCCTTTATACTCTTCTCAGAAGCGAGGTCCATGTCTTCATAGTGTCTGTACCGTCAGCCTATAAATGTATCCAATAAAGAGGAATTAAGAAACATATTGCCAAAAACAAGATGATATAGACTGAAGTATTGATCGGCATAATTTTTAAGCGTAAACGTAACTTAATGTCAATCATTCTACAGTGTCTTGAACACTGTCTAATGATTGACATTGTATCAATGCATTGTGTTTACTATATATTACAATTACGCCCTGATAATACGAGATACAAATTTTAAAATTGTGCGAGAAGACCAGTTAAAGTGTGATTGCGACGTCGCATCGCACAGATTTGATACGAATTTTAATAGTACAAAAAATTTTGATCCTGAGGATACAGAACACAAAATTATTATAATTAATTAGTCATAAAAAAATAGAAACCGTTTATTAGACAGATTTTTAATCAATATTATTAAAATGTAATTTTAGACATTTAACACAAAGTCATACAGCATATTACGGCCGCAACACACGAGGGGGCGTAATGAGGCCCGTCTGAGTGCAACAACGTCGTTTTACTGCACTGCAGTGTATACACTGCTCTAGTGTGCACTGTGCCCGCCAATTTCACACTGCCGACTTAATTCCTGTTATCACTTTATCAAGTTTGTGTATGAGTTTTTAGTTCTTTTATTCAATTATGCTTGCACACTGGCCTAGTAGTAGTCTATTCGATTTGTCTGATAAGGTTCATATTCAATTCCCACGTTTTATATATTATTAAAAGTTCCTAGGAAATTATACGTTGCAGATCAGACTAAATATTTGACCTGTCAAGGCTATGTCAGTTATTTGTTTAATGATAAATAAATTATTACGTTGAAGTTGATTGACTGCATCGGTGGCGTAGTTGCACGGCAGCGCTCTGAGGTCTTGGGTTCGAATCCCAGGTCGAGCAAATTGATATTTGTTTTTTTTTCTGCTCAGTAGAAGCCCGGAGTCTGGAATTTGTACCCGATATAGCGATAGGTTCGCCCTCTATCACATCATGGAACGGAACATACTTGGCGACAAATACCCGCCCTGGTTGCGTCTGCATACCCCTTCGGGGATAAATGCGTGATGTGTGTGTTTGTAAATTATTATATTTGATTTCAGTGCATTGCACACTGTTATTTATAATTCCAAGATCCCAAACTGTTGCCACTCTCTATGGGGGTTGGGATAGTTATCACCACGCGAACGGCTTACTCGTGGCTACATTTATTTGTTTTACAAAAAAAAAATATATTGTCTAAATGTTACAATGTGGGTGGTATACGCCCCATAGTTTATTTAAAGAAATGACATGTTCCAAAATGTTGGCTCTGAACCAACACGTATTTGAAAATGTTAGTCAATTACAGTGTTTCAGATTTGTAACATTTAAGGATAATTGAAATAAAATAATAAAACATTAATAGTGAAATATGAAATTTTCTGAAAGGGAGCTGACACAACATGTAGGTACTAATATGCATAAATGCGGTGTGCAAATCGTTCTAATGATAATAAGATACAGAAATTCTACAATGGGAAGCTGACAGGAATCGGGATGTATGGACCCTACGCCATTGTAATACCCAAAGCTCACATTTATCTAATCGCACTTATGTTTGAAGTTCTAACAATATAAATTTATAGAATACTCTAAACCGAATTTCAGCCACGGCGGCCAATTTCAACAGTGTGTAGCCAGATACGCAAGAGATATTATAGTGCACAAGTATATGCGCAATACACAGGTGCGTGCTATGTTTATTCATTCTCATAGTCCGGTGAGACGGCAATCCGCATGACCCGAGAGAAAACAGGCGCAGGACCAACGGTTTGCATGCTTTCCGACGGTATCACATCGCCAACTTCGAAATTCCGAGCTGCGACTGAGTAATGTCTAAGATGGAAAATCCCAGTCTTATCATTTTTGGCCTGACCCGGGACACGAATCCAGGATCTCAGCGCGAGATTTGTACGCATTACAACTACACCACTGAGGCAGTCAATTAGTATCTGGTTTACGCCAATATCTTTTTTCTCAGTATTTATTTATCCTTGACTATAGGCCACGCACGTTTAGTCGCCCTCTATATCCTGTGTACGGGTGTCTATTTTGCAGGAACAAAAAAATAGGTTCCCGATTGTAACTATGACGCCGTTAGCGTGCGGCTTATACAGCCTATTGACAAACTAGGACTGCTATAGCCGCCTCATAACTCGTTATGTACTAAGTTATCGAACCTATACGAAGACTATTAGAAAAATGAATTAAAAATATATATTTCGCCATCTACTGGTAAATGTTTAAATTGCAACCTTAAACAGCGCCATCTACACGAAATGACGGCAACTCATATACGCCTGTAAAACCAAGTAGTTCTCAAAACGACCGCTTGATGTCTCTTATATTTAATCCTAAGTAAAAACCGCTTTTCCTCTTTTTCGTTAAAGCGCCCTCTGGGATTTTCATAGTAAACCAAAGCGAATATCGCCATGCGTCGAGTCAGCGCCACCTAGTTGCAATTGCTTAAGTTTTGAAGTAAACTGCTTAAGCTACGAGTGTGTACAAAGTGTTTCATAATATTTTGGTAGATGGCGCAAATATTGTGTAAATTGTTTATAGTATTTCGTATAGAGGGCACTAGGTACTTCATTTTAATACTTCAGTTAAAAAAACGTTAATTATACAAACGTAATATATTATTACATAAATTAGTATATGGTACGATTGCAATTTCAATGTTTTGTGCTTTTAATTAGGTATTTACTATCATTATATTCATTAATAACAGATTTAATTCCTGTAATAAAACAAATAAACTCAAAATATATTTTTAAAATATAAAAATACTATGTCATATAATTATTTATAAAAACAGTTATTTTTGGTCACAGTTGATTCATAATTCTGGGTTTCTAGCGCCCATTAGTCAATTGACACTTAATACTTGGTATCTAATTGTCATTCAGCAAATAATTATTTCTAACGCACACTTTTTATAAGCTATTGATGAGCAAATCTGACGTGTAATCTACATGGTATTGGTAACTTACGTGTTGTGTCCATAGTGCTGAAGTTCGGACAATTATTTGTCTTCACAGTTTTGTTATTTACATATAAATGAAAATTCTGACTCCACATTTGTAACGTCTTAACTCTTCTACATACTCCATTTCTTAGATTTTGCTAATATAACACTATTGAACTATATTACATTATTAATTCATCGATAATAGATTTACTTTTTGCAATTCTATAGATGCGATCTCTACAATAGTATGATAATCTTCGGTTTCGCCTGCGTGAAAGAGTTTGTGGGAATAGAAGTGCCTGCTTATATATTTTCCCGGGGTTAAAAGTCACCTACGACCTTTCCAGGGCGTCAACCTATCTATCTCCATACCATCGTAAACCGTTCGGTTGTTTTTGAGTTTATCGCGTAAGGTAGACGAATGCGGCGGGAGCATTTTTTTATAATATATTAGCATATATCAATCGTTTAGTCTATAAAAGTTTTGTTTCCATTTTAAAGTATTCTATGGAAACCAAACCATCTTCGACTTTACACGACTCGACGACACTCCTAATATACTTAATTGATTATAAAAATAAATGTATATGTATAATACCAAATCTTTTAATTTAACATATCTGCAGCTCTAAAAAAAGTGTAGTACATTTTCACAGGAAAAAACATCCGAACTACACCGCGTAAACCAGGCAATTCATTTTGGTAACTCGTTCCCAAGTTGATGCGATGTTTATGTTTCCAATCAGAGTTGCGGATGTTTCAGTTTCAGCTCGCGGCGCTAATATTTAATCTGTACCATCATTTGGCTTAAACAAATGCGTTGTTATTTGAATAAAGTTGCTATTTGTCGTCAGCCGGTGTGATTACGTCACGTCAGATGCTACGTTACTCTTTGAACTCGAATGGGATGGTAGCTTTATATTTAAGTGTTAGACTATTTCATTTTTTTATAATACTTCCATGTCTGTATATTTTTTCCGATTTCAAAAAAAAAAAGAAGAAGTTGTCAATTCGACTGTACTTTTTTATGATTGTTGAACTTTTGGCTGGTTGAACCGATTTACATAATGCTTTTTGTTTTTATTTGTGCAGGAGGTTATCAATTCGACTGTACATTTTTATATTTGTTACCTCAGAACATTTGGCTGGGTGAACTGATTTATATGTTTTTTTTTTATACGTTCACAGCGAATTGAACTCGATAGTCCAGACAGAACAGTAACGAAGTGTCCAAATAACCCGATTCTTGTCAACTTCACTTTCGTAATTTATATAAAATCTAATCATCATTACAACGATGTGTAGACCGCATTTATGCATTTTATTATTATTTACAATCTACTAACTGTGTCGGGATCCCTTTCGCAAAATTGAACCTTTCGCCACTGAGATAGTGTTTACTCAGTTGACACAATTATGCTGGTCTGTTCATAACCGGTTATTTTATATTTGGCAACACTCAAGAAATAAAAAATGTTGAGTCGATTCTAACCATATCCGAAAAAGTTCTCAATAAAAGATTTCTTTTTATATACAAAAAACATTCCTCAATAACATCACAAATCCAACCAATAAACTCACAAGCGATATAACAGTTCCCGTGGTAGGGGTTTGAAGGTAATTTTCCCGACCATTTCTTCGCGAGGGATCTGCGATCCGGAGCTGTAGGTGACTGATGATGAGTTTTTAATGATTGTAGACAACGCTCGCGACGTAAGCGGCTTTTTACTGCGTAAAGTCACATCTTGGATCGTTGAGGTTGTTTTGTGATGGTTTCTGAGTTACGTAAGCGATGTAAAGAGAATTGAAATGTTTGTTACATTGTTTATAGGCTAAATAAACTCATGTGCTTTTCTGGCGAAATTATTGAACTAATAGAACCTTACTAATGACTTATAAGTCAATATTCGTACTATGTGATGTGTCCTATAGTAGTCTATCATCATATTGGACACAAATTATAATCAGAGACAAGTCAGAATCTATACATATTATAAAACAGAGTCCCCTTTTCTGTCTGTATGTTATGGATTTTCTCAAAATCTACTGAACGGATTTTTATCAAATTTGCTATAGAGATAGTTAAAGACCCTGGAAAATGATATAGCAGGGCTTTTATACCGGAAAAATCGCGGCTGGAGCCGCGAGCACAAGCTGGTGTTTCATAAAACTCTCACGCTAATGCTACCCGACCTGTGAATTGAACCTAAATACTATTAACAGCCCATTCAAAGTACCATCAAAATCCTCATCGATGTACCGAAATTCTTTGATTGTTATCAAACTTGTGTGTAAGTTAAAGCACTGGTTGTGCTCGTATTTTCATCCCCCACGAATTACCATAATCCCTGCAGGCACCCTCGGTAACTTCCGTAAGCTTCAAAGATTGTTCCTTTCCCGTTTGTTTATTAAAATTGATTAAAATTGCTTATTATTTGTGTTATTCGTTACATTTGTCATAGTATTTGTAATTAGTGTGATGTATTTGCGCTCTTTTTCATGCAGAAATGTTTTGATTGTAATGGTAGCGTTCAAGTAGAAAGGAAGTTTTTCACGATAATTTTTTTTAATAAACTCAGATTTAAAATTCGATTGGAGCTACTGTATAAAAATAATCAATTTCGGCGATATACATTCCGCCTAGGTAGAATTGTAACTTTATTGCATTTATGTTGGTTGGTATATAATTAATATTATTATTTGTTTTCTTTTTTTTTTACTTTTAGACTTTGAACTAGTCTGACTAATTTAATTATTGTATCTGGTTTGTAAAGGACACGCGATACAAGCTCTAAATTGTGTGCGCTGTGTTTATACTTAAATAAATAAAATAAAAATATATAGAAAAAAACGAACTGAAATAATTTTGCATTTTGAATTTTATATCTCAGAGTGGCAGGTGCAGCGCAATGCTTTATTATATCCCTATATAATCACAGACAATTGTACAGGCCTCTGTATAATAGATGCAGTCAGTTTAACACAGAAATGCGATATCAGCTAAGATGCTCTCAAATTTAGGTCAGCATCTTACGATAGTGGCTATTTAATGAACCCACATTAACGTCGGCTCAAATGATAATTATTAAGTCAAAATATGTGACAGATTTTGACAGGTGAGTTCGTTTACAACGCTGACTCAAGTAAGAACAAACTTTCATATGACAACTTAAGCTTGGTTATTAAATATTTCAATACATTAAATGACTACTTGAGATCCTACTTAAAGGTGAGATTGAGTTATAAAAACGCCTTTGTATTCGGATGTCGCTGATGTTTGAGTTCTTACCATTAGTGGTGGCTGGCTCTTATATTTAGTAAAACGTAATCATTTCTTAAGTTCATGCTGGTGGTAGGATATATTTTATATCCGCCCAGATAGCGACCGTACACAAGGTGTCATAGTGGCCCACGTAAGTGTGTCGCGTTCTGGGTTCAGCCTGTGTATATCCTGTTCCAACAGACCGTCGTAAGTGTGTCAACTGCTGAGGAATAATCATCCCTCGTTAGTTGACATTCTATTCGACCCTACTGCTCTTATTATCAGGTGCAGTGGAGTCACTTTGCCGTGCCCCGGATAAAAAAAAGAATTGAAATAAAGTTGCTTAGATAATTTTATGGGCAATTTTTTTTTATCGAGCCCGCCCCGTTCCCTTTAAGTCGTAGAAACGTCGGGGGTAAAAATTTACAAATTCGTCGCGAAAATTCGTCGATAGTTTTATTTCAATATTATGCATAGAATAAATATTTAAATATATGATACATAATAAATGTACGTTTAGTAGCTAGGAATACAAATAGTATAAATTATAAGTACCATTTATTTATTGTTCTAACATAAATATTATTTAAGTACTTACTAGTATTTTAAGGCAGTGGGATAGAAACTATTAATTAAAGAGCCGCGGGGCGCGGGATGCGATCGGGAACGATGCAGAATTAATTTTGGGGGACTTAATATAGTACAGTAACCCCTGTATCATTCACCTGCGTCTTTGGCGTGTTTAGAGAAGGGAATACATTGCATTAGTAATTTCGCAAGTTATATTAATTTTATTTTTTCCTAGTTTCGACTCGCGGTGTTTATTTAAGTCTTTTCTTGTTATTTTTTTTTATTATTTATTGTACACATGTACAAGAGTAAAAGGCATGGTATATCCATTTATAATTAATAGAGTACAATTGGCGGTTTTATCATTCGAGGCAATATCTTACAGACAACAATATAGCATGGACATTGAAAGGAAATAGAAAGGGTAGTCGTGGTGTACACTATACGGATTGTATTAATGTGACAAATACATACAAATATAAATATATAAGACTACATTACAATAAATATATTATAGGCATATAAAATATATACAATGTAACTAAATAATTATAGAGGTCCTATCATTTAATAACTGTGTATTTTTATTGAAAATAAGTCAAAAATACTTTTAATATAAAATCTCTCTAAGAAAATAATATGTCACTTATGTATTAAACTATCGAATGAGGGAACACATCAATACAAAAACTACCCTATTTATATAAGTTAGAACAAACATTTCGGGATTATATTCATAATTTATAACTTAAACCTTCTTATATAAAAAATCTATATTAAATATAGCAGACAGGATCAAAAATGTAGGAGAGTATATTTAAAAATAAAATAGGACTAAAAGGCGGTCATCGAAAATCGCAACATCTATGAAACTTCAAAAAGACAACTATGCCGTTATGGTAATACAAGTGAAGTGCATTGTAAACCATGGTAGTTCGGCATGCGTTTGCGTTCGGCCATGAGTGTAGGCCGTATCGTCGAAAAGGCCCGAAGGCATTCCAAAAATTCAGCAATAGTTAGCCTGAGTTTGAATTAGTATGCTAGGGTTGTTACTTGGCGATTCCCTTAAAGATTTCATTCACGTATCGTGTACTACCTATATTGTTACAAAATAATTTAATAATTTTACTTCTAGCCCGTCAAATACGATTCTCTGTGTATGTAATGAAAAAATCCCTTAAAAGCACAATTCAAGACACATTTGATCTCACATAATTTGTTTAAATTATACAGGCCTGTCTTATTAATAGTAATAAATCGATTGATTAGAGAACATGACCCATCTTAATGATTGTGTATTTGAGACTTTCCCGCCCCTTACACCCACCACTACAACTCCTGCAAGCCAGGATCAGCAGTAGCACGCATTTTATGACACCGAGCAGTGAAGCTCGGCGAGTCTCAGGGAAAACTAATATGTCATTATCCCGCAATGAAATTAATCAAATAGAAAGATAGGGAGGAGTTGGAAATATTAATCGTCCACTTCCCTCCAGAGCAATGCGGGTGACAAAATCATGATGTAAGGAGGCGATTTAACCTCAAGGATAGGGACATTTACAACTAGATAAGCTAGTTATAAAGCACCACGAATAAAATTAAATGAAAGGGTCCTATCACATGAGCTGTTAGATTTGATTACAATAGGCTTGGCAAAAACGCCGGAAAGCACGGAAATTCCGTCTAGTCTCAACAAGGTCCATGTAGTATACAACCCCAGATGTTATTTGCATACTATTTAACATGATGTTGCGCTCTTCATGCCAGAGACCACACTTCCAAAGTACGTGATGAGCAGATTGTTCAACCTCGTAACCAGGTGTAGAGCATGGGCACGCAGGAGAATCAACCAGCCTAAATGAGAACAGTTTACCCTTAAAATTACCATGGCCGGTAAGGAATTGCGATACACAGTAATCTATTTCTGAATGATTCTGTATTATTGAATTTTACGCCCATTTTTAAATTAATTGAGTGTACATATTTAAATTACCTATATCTCGTTATTTTATATTCGTTTATTTATACAGATTGGAATATGTGTATGTATTGTGAAATTAAAGGTTTTTTCCGGTACCGATAAAAGGAAAATTAGAAAGATGCGGACCGGGCCTCATCGACTTACTTTCCTATTTATTTTTTACATTTACGGCGGGATTATTCTCATTTTATATTATTTTGTCATTTTACTGTTTACTGTTTACGATATAAACTACTTACAAAAAATATCTTAATATTATGTAGCAAAGTACCAACCCTGCAAATATCCTCGCTTGCCAGCTGACTACACTGGCGTACACGTTTCGTACTCTATAACAATAAAACTTTATAATCCATTTTCAACCTTATCAGCACCCAATTAAATTCATTTTGCCTTCACACGTAGTTGTTAGAAGTTGGCCTACTATTGGCGGATAGATTTTAAACCATATCGCACTAGAAATAAAGTTCATTTTGCTTCAATAAAATTTGGATATGTGTTTGAAGATGCGATCGGTGTTTGACGGAGAGAATTCAGCGCATGTTGCAACTGCTAGGTGTAGTTAAACGTGATTGGGCGCTTAGAACATTGTTTAGGATAGTTTGGAGATGTTTTAAATTTCCATCAGGTAGGTCCCGCGTGGCCGCGTTTGGTTCTGATAGTTATAAAACATGAGAATTCTCGGAAGTAGTTATTGATCAAAGGAATGTTAGATACTGGTGCCACTGTAAAAGAATTTAAATACTAGTATTTGATTAGAATTATAATATACTTACTCTAACACGTATAAAACTTAGTATCTTGTAAAATGACTATATCTATTGTGTATATTGCTTTTTATTGACTTTTATATTGGTATGTTATTTTAGTTATTTATAGACTACCTCGGTGGCTAGTTGTATTGCGTGCGCGATGCGACCACTGCTTTGAAGTCTCGGGTACGAATTTCAGGTCAAAATAGTGTGTGTATATTGGGTTTGTCTGGTATTTTGCCCGATATGGCGATAGTCTTGCATAACACCTTCTGTCGCATCATGAAACGGAACACCCTTGGCGTGAAAATAGAACCCTGTTTGCACCTCTATCTACCCTTTCATGGAAAAAGGCGTCGTGTATGTGTTTATTTTGTTATTTTTTAATCTAAGACTTTTAACAATATAATATTAAATCAGATTTTAAAACAGCATTTTGATAATTTCTTAGATCTCCTTCGGTAGTTTTAGAGGTTTTTCACAAGTTAAAACTATGCGGGTCGAGAGTAATGTCATATAAACATTACCCTTGATCTTATGCAGATTAAATATATAGCCTATGTATAAAGTATAAAACTCAAAATAAATATAAAACTATTGTAAACTTTAAACCTTCACATATATTCAATTTGTTAACACACTTTTATTGAATTCCACGGAACTCAGAACACAAACCGAACAAAAACTAAACAACACAGTTCTAAACACAGCTTAGAGCCAACAACATTAAACAGTTAGGCGTCTGTATGAGAGTTTCAGAGCTCATTGGCCAGAGGCATCGTGGCCTGAAATGCAACTGTAATGCTATCAGGTCTGTAGTTTGAAAAACTTTCAAATTGGAAATGAAAGTTAGGTCCGCCGAGCTTTTTATATTTTATATTTTTAATTTATTTTAAAGGAATTAAATATGTAACAGATTAGGGGACGATTTAACCGGTTGCTGATAAATGCTATTCTTCACATAAACGTATAAGCCGACCGAATACAAAAGTCACACTCTAATCTATGCTTCCAAATAAATGGTAATAAAATTAGTACTATCTACATTAGCTGTTTAATAAAACTGTCAAATAAAATTTAATGGAAACTTGTGAAGCAGTCCCTAACTTTAAGTTAGGAGAAGATAATTTTGAAGCATTACATTTATGAATTTAAGAAATATATAGAGAAAGCTTTAACGAAGTCATAATATCCGGTGTTTACACTTTTCTTTTATGTTGTAACCTTATAAAAAATATACTTAAACCCTCATCACTAAAATACAAGCCTCAAGTCTTCTTACAAAACTATACGAGCCGTTTACCGCAATGTATTTTATGAAGGGATAAACTTTCAAAATTAAATTTCCTTTCAGTACTAAAGTCTGAATTCTTTGGAACATTCATTGCTCTACCATCTGCTAGAGCTAATATGGAGATATACTGTCAAGATGAAAATCAATATTTCAATAACACATCTATTGAACTCCGCACAAAGACGTAGACGTCTCTATGTAGAGTCACAAAAATATCGCGCATCCCGCGGTGGCTCTATTGGAATTCAGCAATCGAATTTATTTATACGTCGCGCATTGGTACGTTTAGAGGTTTCTTAGCAGAGGGGTGGACTTATTTCAGTTTTATGGAGGTTTAATTACACACATAGCGAAAAGTAGGCGCCCTAGTTGTGCCTCTGCATACCCCTTCGGCGATGAATGCGTGATGTTGTTTGTGTGTGTGTGTGTGTGTGTGTGTGTGTGTGTGTGTGTAATTACTATAAAATAGCTATTAGGTAATTAAAATATCGGTAAAAGTTATACTATTAAACTACATGTTAAGAAGAATATTTTATATTGCCATGTGTATTCAAATATCACATAGATATTCTAAATAAATAATTTCATAGATTTTATATAATTATTAACATCTTATTATACTAAAAAACCTTAATACAATTATAAAAATCAATTTAAATGCTACAATAATTACTGTTATCAAATAATATACGGTTATAAACTTAACCAATTAACTAATATATCCCAAAGCCTCCCAGAGTCCCCCGCTCACTCCGGCCCAGCACACCGAGGCGCAGAACGTCGCCACGGGCGTTCGTTTAAACTTTACGCGAACTATTCGTCGAGCTGTCGGGCTAAATGAAATTTTAATATTTCTTTATAAAGTAACGGAATGGTCGGAGTTTGTCGGATTTCCCTGAATACCACTCTGTAGCGAATGCAATATATAATCGACGTGATATGTTTCAATGAGAGGTTGTTAAGATTTATTCATAGGAAATGTTTTTAAATACTTAGTCTGGCCATAAATACTGTTACACTTAATTATAAAAAAATATTACATTTGAATTTCGAATCTGTCATTTTTATACGATTGTTCATTGTGTTTTCTCATTTTGGCGCCAATACATTGTAAAATATTTTGCGATATTAAAATGGTGTGGGGTGATAAAGAGAACCGAATCGCTGTGATAGCATTACACAAAGTAGGTATGGAGCCAAATGCAATTTTTAAAACTCTCCATACACTTGGTATTAGTAAAATGTTTGTGTACCGGGCTATTAATAGGTACAATGAGACCTCCTCTGTTTGTGACAGAAAAGATCTGGCCGTCCACGTAGTGTTCGTACGAAAAAGGTGGTCAAAGCAGTAAGGGAAAGAATTCGAAGAAATCCTGTCCGAAAGCAAAAGATTTTATCTCGGGAAATGAAGATAGCACCTAGAACCATGTCGCGTATTTTAAAAGATGACTTAGGACTTGCAGCCTATAAGAGACGCACTGGCCATTTCTTAACTGATAATTTAAAGAAGAATAGGGTGGTAAAATCGAAACAACTACTGAAGCGGTACGCAAAGGGAGGTCACAGAAAAATTTTGTTTACGGATGAGAAAATTTTTACAATTGAGCAACATTTTAACAAACAAAATGACCGTATTTATGCTCAAAGCTCTAAGGAAGCTTCCCAATTAGTCGACAGAGTGCAACGTGGACATTATCCGACTTCAGTGATGGTTTGGTGGGGTGTTAGCTATGAAGGAGTGACTGAGCCATATTTTTGTGAAAAGGTATCAAAACATCGGCACAAGTGTATCAAGATACCATTCTTGAGAAGGTAGTTAAGCCCCTTAACATCACCATGTTCAATAACCAAGTATGGTCCTTCCAGCAAGACTCGGCGCCGGGTCATAAAGCTCGGTCCACGCAGTCTTGGTTGGAATCGAACGTTTCGGACTTCATCAGAGCTGAAGACTGGCCGTCGTCTAGTCCCGATCTTAATCCGCTGGATTATGATTTGTGGTCAGTTTTAGAGAGTACAGCTTGCTCTAAACGCCATGATAATTTGGAGTCCCTAAAACAATCTATACGATTGGCAGTGAAGAATTTTCCCATGGAAAGAGTGCGTGCTTCTATTGATAACTGGCCTCATCGTTTAAAGGACTGTATTGCAGCCAATGGAGACCACTTCGAATAAGCTTTTTATATTTTTAATTGTTTTATATTTATGTATTAAACTGACACACTGTAAAAGTAATAAATGTTATTTGCAGTTAACAATTTTCTTTTTTCTTTATTACAATATTTATGGCAAGACTAGGTATATTACGGTAATGCTTTGGTAACTACTTTATTGCTTTTTTTATACATAAACGACAGATTGCCCCCACTGCATCTGATGGTAAGTGGATTTCGACTAATGAGAGATGATTATGTTTCGGCAGTCGACAGAATTATGGCAGCCTGTTGAAACCGGATATCTACAGGCTGATCCCGGAACGTGACACACTTACGTGAGCCACTATGGCGGGTTGTAACCCCTTGTGTACGGTAGTCGCTATTCAGGAGATTATAAAATATATCGTACCTACGACCAGCAATTTTTTTTTATTTTATTTATTAATTTAGAATCGAGTAAAATATGTAAAGTAAAAACTAAATGGTCAAAAACCAACGCAATGTTTCCGATGACGACGTCATGAACAGGGCAAAGTGGAAAAAAAAATGTAAAGTAGGCTGACCCCCACCATCATGCGGGAAGATTAGTCAGGATAAGAGACAGAGAAAAAATGTGAAGAAGGCTGACCATCATTTGGGAAAATTAGTCAAGAAAGAGACAGAGAGAGAAATCTAGTAAAATATCTAATTTTCTCGATAAATTCAACAATAGTCGTTTGAACTTTCACGAACTGTTATGTCATCTAGATAATGCGTTTTCCACTAGATTTTCCGAGTCACAAGGGAAATTGAGATTCAGCATCACTGACCATCTATTACAAAGAAACGAACAGTGACTTGAAATATCCTTAATTTCACATTTAGTTGAATTTGAATTAGAATATAGAAATATTATACATATACATTGATTTTATTGGAAAATAATTATATTATGCGTTGTATTTTTTATGATTTACAAAATGTCAGTCAAGTAATAAGACTGCATTTTTTTACACGACAAATAACAAATAAATAATTTAAAAAATCACGCCTTAACTACGCCTTAACTGCACTTTATTTATAACCTACGAATTTTTACTACCTAGGAACGTAGCTTCGTAGACCGTAGAAGCTACTACGAGTTGAGATACCGCTACGAGTTACGAAGCTGTAACTCAATGCTCGTAGCTTACACAGTAAACATCATCATAGTTTACGTCATAAGCTCAAAATATCGTCATTTCCTGTATGTCTGTTTAGTAATGGCCTGTGTATAAATTCATATCCACAACATTTAATTAATAGGACTGTCGGAAGACTGCGTTTCGAATTTCCGCCTGTACGTACTCCTACACACCTATTAGAAAGTATATTAAACTATATATGAATACGTGGCAATGCTGTCTGTCTGTTTTTTGTAACAAAAGCATGCTACGAGCAAGAAGTACCTAAAAGAAAGTGAGTCCATCATTTAAAACTACTGAGACGCAATTTTAGTAAATATATAAGTTTTTACTTACGATTATTTCTGATGCCATTAATAATTGGCTCATTATGTCTGTAGACAGAATTAGCTATAGTTTTACTTACTAAAATCAAAACAATCATAAACTCATAGAAAAATGTGGAGATAAAATATTGATTATTCAAAGATTTCGGTAAAGAACCACGACATAAATTCCCCTTGCCATAAATATAACACCGAGCTTTACTCGAAACCTATATTTAATTCAAAGCGAGTGACACCGCCCGTCACGGCTAGTATACATTTCAAATACATTAAGCAAGGCCCCTGGGGTCGGGAGAGGCGAGGTGGGGAGTTCGGAACTCATTTCCTGCAGGATACCATGTTCGGATGCGTCAGTACGTTGCAAGCTTTTTGTAAATATACGCGAAAATTTTGTGAAATTTTTAGTCGTACTTTCAATATACGGGAAGTATTGACGGAGCTTTAATTTAGACGCTTAATCTGAAAAAATAACGTGGCATTTTTGAGATGATACATTTATTCTTTTAGGTAAGAAAATTAAAGCTAAATTGCTTAGTTAATTTGCGACTCTAAATAATGAAAAGAGTAAGTTATTTGAAGATATCCTTGATAAACCCCGGATTTAAACTAAATGGATGTTTTATAAAATTTATATTTAGAATAAATATATTCTTAGCTTTATATTAACGCTAAGAATACTTAAATTCATCGCAAAATTATTAAAAATAATGCAAAGTATTGCATTAGATAATAAAACTCATAGAAGTACAATTTCGGGAAAAGTACTTAGCTCCAAAATAACAGTATTTGTACACGGCCTGGCGACGGAGATATACCTTAATATACCAACATGGACCATAGCTTTAGAGAGCACTTAATAATTATTTTGTCCGTCATAATTGCCTTCATTTATAAGTTAATTCGGGTTAACAGACCTACAAAAAACCCACTTAGAAATAACATTTTGCTGAAAATAATTTCGCAACTGAAGCGGATGAATAAATAACGAGTCGGACTTACTCGACCACTACGCGTTATTTTAAATGAGATTTTATAAATGGTAACGTTTTTACATGTTGTTGAGCTTTGCTTAGCGCTAGGGGATATTACGATGTGTATTTTTGAAATATGTTTTTAGCCATACTAATGGGTTTTGTGGGTTAAATATAATTATATTTTTTGCGCAGTTGCAAAGTTAAATGAATTTGAGTATGCTTTTTTAGATTATTTTTATGTTATTGTTAGACTTGCCGCATAAAATAAAAATGATGACTTCACAATTAGTCTGCAAATCCCTGAAACAATATATACACAAAAACACTCAAACTTTTTTAGAAATTCTCTGTTTAACAAACTTTGTTATCCTATCATTGACAAGTTACAAAAATGTCCATCAATAGAACAATTTTGTCCGGAATCCGCGCAAAACTGTCCAGTTTAAAACCGGTAAGTTAATTGATCGAGCCGAGTCGGTATCGTGGAGAGTACTCGGAACGACAAATTGGCTCTATCCACGAGAGCCAGTGGACAGGCGAGGTTTTATTTAATGGCAACAATGTTTTTTTCAGCTCTGCTATGAATGTTGAGAGGTTTTCAGTTTTCAGAAATGTAATTTAGGTGATTGATGGAAAATGAGTAGGGACCAATCAAAACAGACGTGTCGATTAAATAGTCGTGAACATACGACAAAGCTCCTTAAATTATAACATTATTATACTGTATATGATTTATTTAATATAATCAAATAGGAATTAAAAAAATAGGTGATAGTAAAAAAGGAAATGGAAAATATAATAAACTAAACTGCATTTTAGTCACTCCCAAATTTACTTTACAATTGATTTTGTGAAATAATTACACAAAAAATTATCCAGTTTTTTAAGAGAAATGGAATTTACTAAAATAGCTTATACTTTACTCTCATATCTTAAAATTTACCAAATTTCCTTAAATCCCAAATCTATTCAGATACCGCCATCACATGCCTGCAGGGTCGTAGATATATTTTAATTTAAGACCCTCCACAAATCTTATCGATTAATACTTTCAAAGAGTCAGCGGTCGGGATCGCCCGGGATTTTTAATAAATCCCGGTGTGGCGCTGTTATTAAATCAAGGAATCCCGGGAAAGCCCGGGACGCGGCTGGTCCGAGCGAAATTTAATCCTTTGCTGTGTAAGATAAGGCTTTGCAATTTTAATATGGGAAATGATGTCTCTACATTATTTTATGTTTTAAAGAATGTCTTCGCCATTCATGTGAGAAATGATTTTATATTACTACTTCGAAATGAAATGTAAAACGTATAAATACTTCTTGAATTTAACGTGCAATGTGCAATACTTATTGTTTTTCTGGTTACGATTTATAGTTTTAACGCTTTTTATGTTATACAATGAAACAGGTATACTAAATTATTTCAGAGATAGGCATTATATAGTATATCTTATTACAGTAGTAATTATTAAATTGTGTTGGTTACATGTTTATTAATGCACTACATGCGTAATTTTACTCTTTACTTATTTAATGTGTAATTGTTTGCTGTTCCTCTTGAATAAAATAATCAACCATGACGAATATTAGACGCAGTAAATAGGGTCATATTAATAAATCAACCTCACGTTTAAGTAAGATCTTAAGTAGACTTTTAATGGATTTAACTATTTAATAACCAACCTTAAGTTGTCATTTAAAAGCCTGTTCTCAGCTGAGGTGCTGTTCAAACAAAACTGAGCCGTTAATATCCATCATATGCTGTGACTGAACATATCATTTGAGATGTTGCTGATATCTGTTTATTAAATAGCGACGCACTTAAGATGCTGACTTTAATTTGACAGTATCTCAGCTAAAATCGCGGAACTAAAGAAAGAACAAAAACAGATTTATTATTGCATACAAACAGTATTATATAATAAAACAAGAACAAAAACATAAAACTAGAAAATAAATTATACTTAAACTGAGTTGCATCTAGTAATATTGCTCCTTTTGACATATAATTTGGAGTGTACATTTTAGAAACAATATATTTCTCTATAATATACCATATGCAAACGCCTTTATTCTCCATGTGAAAGGTAGGGATGCAAAGGAAGCAATCCAAATGACCCATAAATTATAATTTTAGTATCAAAAAACGCACGCTTATATTTCTAAATCATGTTTTACATACAGTTCATTCAAACACAAACGAATAAAACAAGACATCAATACCATTTCCGCTATCTTTACCTAATTTTCCCACCCTAGATACTAATAAAGCCTTATCTACCCCAACAATATCCTTCCTTAGACCATTGAACTAACATCAGGTGCAAGAAATACCGAATCGAATGAGGGTGATAAGGTATGGTGATGAATCGACATGGGGTAGCGGGGTAGCTCTACCTTTATCTTTTGTAAATTGATAGCATCTTCCCCTTTGACGGTTTCGATTGGAGTTTTACGTGTTTCCTTTAAATCCGGTGAATTCCGTCTCTACCGTTATGTAGTTTATAATTTCGGTCAGTGAAGAGTTGTTGATTTCTTTAGTCTACTTATTTATGGACTTGTAAAGCAATTTTACTATAATGTTACTAATATAAGGCACACTTAATACTTGTTTCTTTTGAAACTGTCGTATTGACAAACAAAAAAATACATTCAAATCTATATATTAATAAATAAAGCTGAAAAGTTTGTTCGCTTGACAGTTATCTGTGAAACTGCTAAACTGATTTTTAAATTTATTTCACTAATAGGAAGCTGCAGTAGCCCATACCTTACGAATAGCCTGAGTGCTATAGAACACTTTTTATCCCGGTAAAACATTTTCACACAAATGGAGCCGCAGGGAAAACCTAGTTTAGTTATATAGAGGATATTTGTAAACTCGGTACATTAACGAGTGCTCTTGAATATTTAATATTCGTGTATTAATCGTTTATAATCAAACCCACTGTTCCGTTTACTAGTTTTCTACCATAAACATACGCCACCGCAAACTTATACCATAACGTTAAATGTATGCAGACACAACTGACCTAAAAGAAATGTGTAGACCGTTCCGAAATGCAAGCAGGATTTTTCCAACGACAATTTCCGTACGTCGTAGAGTCGTTGTAGAGTGCATTGGATCCGTTCGCAGATCGATTACGTCTCTCGTATTGTGTGCCAGATTGTTGTGTTTCGCTCTAGATAACCGACGGAATTAGTGAGTTTAAAGGTTTAGGCAGGTTTTTGTGTTGGAGAGACATATTGGCGTATTGTTTAGCTCTACGTTTATTTTTCTAATTTATTGATGCTATTTTTCTAATTTAATTATATGAACCTCAGAATTGAAGTATTGTATATCAAAAATTTTTTTTAGAATGACATAGGACGTTTAAACTAGGGAACAATTGACATTACTAATATTACATAAACTGCTATTTGATATATTATAAGAGGCTTATTTTAATTCAGTTTACTTTGTTTTAAATTATTCTTCTATTAGAAGGAATACGCCTGTTCGTCCTAATGTGTTATGAAAGTTAGCCAAAAATAAAAACAGCCAATATTTTATTTATTTCAATATTCTCATCGCATTATCTTAACAACACCCTGAGCGTTTGAAACAAATACTTGAATATTTGACGAGAAATTAATTATGATTCCCAGCGAATTGTACAAATGTTTGTGTTGCGTCCAAGTTTCGCGTCTGTTTGTTTCGTCCGCTTTGTTTTGAGATCTTTGTTTATCGATATTTCAAATACTTCGGATATATACTTAGCTGTGGCATTACTTGCTGTTTGAAGCGAAGTTCATTTATTTATTTTTGGTCAATGAAAGCCCATATATCTTCTTAATGTCCTTATTTTGTTCCAATGTACCCGATAGTTATCTTTAAGGTCATTTAGTGCTAGCTTATTACATAAAAATTTATCGATGAACTAAATTATAATCTGATAGAATAGCAAAGACACATATAACTATCATATTGAATTCATTTGTGTTGCATTTTATCTTATAAATAATTTTTATTTGATGATGGAAAAATCAACCCTCAACTGAATCGGCGAAAGCAACATATTATGGAGGAGTTATTTGGCTCAGATTTCAGGTCTGGTTGTCTTGCGTTTTTCATACTTAAAACAACCTAAATCAATTTTTTACTTCTAGCGCTGAGTTGCAATATGGAAATACTTTCATCTTCCAGTTTTCAGCAGGAGGAGGCAATGTAATTATTGGGCATTGCGAGAATTTGCATCTGATATCTCAGAAAAAATAGTGCGTTGTGTAACATACAATGTGTTGTATTTTTTTATAGGTAATTTGAAGTTCAAGTTTTATTAATACATAATTAAACGTAGCACTTACTAGATAGGAAAATTGCTTGTCTCCTTAATTTACAAAAATATACCAAGATGAAAAGAAACTCTAATAAATAAGCTCGCCATCCAATCTAAGTAATTGACATTTTCACTGAAGACTTCAAATGAATGATACAAACACGATTATCGACCTTAAAAACGCGGCACCAACTAAAAATAAATCAACGGTACGTCGCCAGCCCATTAGGGAGATTACACACCGTCTCTTAACAGTGGAGGCATTTCCTTCAATGATATTTCTGAATACATTAATTTCTGAGATCGCAGATACCTCCCTCCTCGGCCCTCTATCGCAGGCGCGAATCTATTCTCCCGTTTTGAACAAAATAAGTTCGTTTTAGGAATCCTTGCGATGCTGGTTCGTTTGCAAATTTTGTCGTTTAATCCTTCATTTTGTGTATATTATAATTATTAATTCGATGTTTTGTAAATTACTCGGCGTATTATAGATTCGATATCTTATATTCGTAATTAAAAATTCACAATTGCCTAGGTTTTTTAGGTGTTCAGATTTCGGATTCTAAAAATCTAGTAAGGTAAGATGTTATTGGCTAATCAATTGCCCGTTGAGATATAATATTTCTTATCAGTCGACAATATAAATTAAATAAAAACAGCCTCTATTGCTATTCGACGTCGACCATTGCTAAAGTCTACATATATTTGAACTCTGTTTATGCACTATAGTAAATAGGTAAGCAAAAGGTCAGCCAGACAAAAACATTAAAATATTCATCTTGCACACAAAAGATGTTACATCTTACCTATTTGTACGAATAACTAGGAATTAAAAAATACTATAAATTCGCTACGGAACTCGTATGAATTTCACGTATCAACCAACCAAAACATAAAATTTTGAAATATGCATCATGCAGAAAAAAATGTTTCATCTCACCTAGAATTTTGAAAATAACTAAGAATTTTAAAAACACTATAAATTCGCTACAGACCCCGTATCAATTTCACGTATCAGTCAAGGCAAAAACTTTAAGTTTTCAAATATGCATCATACAGACAAAATTGTTACATCTCACCTAATTTTGAAAATAACTAAGGATTTAATAAGCACTATAAATAACTACGGAACCCGTATCAATTTCATGTCAATAGCACTTGGCCTATTTTTCCTTTTTCCCCGAACGTCTGAAAGGCGACGAGAATCTTCCTCCACGATGATTCAATTGGATCTGGGATGTGAACACCGGTGCAGCGGTGCAATTGTGACCTGAGATTACCTCACACCCTAAGCCCCTGACGCCCCCTGACGCCCCCGACGCCCCCTAACGCCCCCACGCCCCTATTTGTAGTCGCTCTAACAAGGTGTTTGATTGAAACTATCCGTGCAGTGTTGTCTTAGGTCGGCTCTGGTTATTGGACAGGCTGTTCTTATTCGGCGTCTTGACTTGGATTATCTAGATTGTGGCGAATTAGGATGTGTTGTGTTTCCATCTAGATTTATATAGACTTTATATATATTTGTGGAGTTACTAAACTATTTATGAAAAAGTACTAATAATAACCTACACTATGGTTTGCAAGGAATCTGAGTAGTATTACATAGAATCTTTTGTAAGATAGCCCGCATTAATATGTGATATCGAGTATTTTGTTAGACACATCTTTTTTTTTACTAAATAATCAAAGTGCACATGGATTATTTTAAATTAAAACGCCTAGAGATATGTCCAGTTATATTGTTGACAAGGTAACAAAATTACGCTTTATTAAAATTAAATAGTCATTCTAATTTAATTAGTGTAGAATATAGTCTGATATCCAATAGACTACGTGTGTAAAAGCTAGCTTGAATAACAATATGGACAAAAATGTGGGCAGTATCCCCAGAGAAACAGTCTGGAAATTGCAAATAAAACAATGTTATGGAGATGTAACAAGAATATGAATTTTATAATTTAAAACTTCATAGCTGCAAAACTATTTGCCAGCAATATTATATCTGGAAGTTAACAAACAATGTTGGGGCAAGTCGACGAAAACACGGAATTGTTTGCTTAACAAAACCTCGATATTACGAAACATTGTTTAACTCCAAACGTTTTGTAGTTTTCGGTATCTGAATATTTGAGTAAGTTGTAAAAATAACATTGCATTCCTCTCGAGGCTGCCAGTTAAGAAGACCTTTGAGATTTTTGGATTATGGGTATCAAGTTTTTTTTATTAAATAAATACTATATGTCTCAATAGATATTATAAAATAATAAATTTATTAGTATGTTAATTTATTATATTCTATTTCACAGGGCGTAATAACGACAATACAATCAGGGGCAACTTCAGTGAGTATAATCTTATATAGAAAATAACAAGATTAATGCTGTCATAAAAAGCAAGGCTTTAATTTCAACTTTAACTTAGCAATCAAAATGATTTTATTACTAATAAAAAAACCCTTTCAATATAAACAACCATACATTATTTTACAGCAAATATTTGTTAATCATTTATTCATAAATTATAATTATGAGAAAATTTATTTAAAACATACTATTATCGTATTAAACGGATTTCTCTACAAACGACACTCGACATGCACTGTGGCCGCATGCTATAAGAGGAAATTTGATTCCTCAACCGGGACAAATTCTGTACATAGCGGAGACGGTAATGAAATAATGTCCGTTATTGCTTTAGAGTTATTCTTTGTCAAGTCTCGTGATTCAGTTTGCTTGGTATGAATGCTATAATTCGTTTTGTCAAAGAAACTTGTTCTTTTCTCTTTGAAGGCTGAAAAAACAAATATAAACATATTTTACATATACATACTTGCGTAGGTTATAGGTACATGCGTACACGCTGCGCTGCGACGCAGCGTCAATTAACCAGTGTGCGAGTAACCGGATTTTAGTTCACACCGGTCTGAAGCACTACAGTAATGTAAGCAACAATAAAGGTTTTGCTGTATGGCCACTCTAATTTTCACGAAATATACTTGCAAATCATAGTGTTAGTTTGTGTGTTGAACCTACAAACTTTTGATTTATGTTCATTCATAGCTTACTAAGCCACAGAAGTTGTTGATATATGTAGCGACAGCGTCGCACATAGTATCACGTAGATGCTTGGATTAGTGTTAACTCACGTGCGTCACGTACGACATCAGTATATAAGCACCATTTGTACATAGAATAAATCAGACCAAATACCAGCTCGTGTCTCATTACACCTGGCCATAAAATAATGGCAAAATATACTTAAAAGACTTTGACCATTTTTTTGTATTTCATTAGTTGTAAAAAATGAACCTTATAATTAAACGTTTTAATAAGTAACCCATATTTAATACTATATAAATTCACTGTACTTGTGTGAAAAGAATATAGTAGTGAATAAGAAAACGTTAATTAAGAATCTTAGCGAATCGTAGGCATATTTTTTAAGTATTATAGTTTAACTAATATAGTTTGTAAATGCTCGTCATCCAATTACCTAAGAAATGAAAGGAAACTTACAGAGTAAGTTTTAATATAATTATCCTACATTTTTAAACTCATTGAGTTAAAAACATTGACTGAATGAAAACACGAAACTACATTAATTAAAGCAGATGAGCTACTGAATAACGTTTTTAATTAACAAAATGAAAAATGTTTTAATTATTTTAGCACCACTTCTCTATATTTCACTAATTTAAACTTTGAATTTCGAATTCCAACTACAAATTCAATCTTTAAATTCCGAATTCCTAATTCAAACTTGACTTTTCGAACATTTATTTGCGGCCACAAAATACGCGGGGACAAAACGGCAGATCAATCAGTGCGAGCCATAAATTAGCTAAAAGCATATAAATCAAGCAGCTCGACTAGTCATTACCGGCGACGGCGCTTTCTCCCCCCCCCCCCTCCCCCTGCCGTAGCCGCGTCCTCCCCGCGAGCCGCGCAATTATCTTCACGCGCCATTTGTCGCGTCGATTAACAATTTGCTAGCGGTACAACGGTACAGGCGGGTACACAATATACTGAATGAATGAGTAATTTGTGATTTTTGTTGGTGGTAGGATATATTTTATAATCTCTCTAATAGCGACCACCGTACACAAGGTGTTAAAACCCGCCATGCTGGCCCACGAAAGTGTGTCGCGTTTCGGAATCAGCCTGCGTATATCCGGTTCCAACAGGCCGGCACATTTCTGTCAACTGCTGAGGGGTAACCATCTCTCGTTACTCGACAGTCTAAAAACATAAAAGCTATTTTATTACTACAGAATATGGGGAATAGCAAGTCTCTCGCCTTAGTGTAAGCATCACGCTTAACTATGAATAGTAATAATGCCACAGAACTTTGAACTGCAAAGTAGGTATTGCATGACACGTTGACTCCGCACGTTGAATGATCTCATAATACGCTAGATTCTGTCATTTCTGGCATCAGTAGTCAATCCTTAGAATACACAAATATATTTATGAGCAATTGCTGCTCGTTCGGTCTTCTCTACCATAAAATCGATTAAATCCAAATCCCTTTTCTCCCACACTGTACAGTTCAGTATAAACTAACTCTACTGTTTCTGATTTTCGTCTAGCATAGTCCATTGTTGCGGACCCTTTGTGGGAACGCATTTAGGGAGATAGCGTAATATACGCCGCTCGCAATAAGGATAACTGCAAATATAACGCCGATTTTATTTCACGAATAGATATAGTCGGCTGATGTTAATGGATTAGCCTGAACGTAATGGCGTACTAATAGAGTATGATATTTTATTAATTATTTTTAATCAGGCATGTGATTTTGCATGGATCGTGTCTTGCTAACGGCCAGTACTTGCATAGACACAACCTCGTAGCCAAGATTTTACAGGAGCAAATTGATTTCTTATGTTTAGGTGGTGGTCAATTGAAAAGTCAAAATTACAATATTTCAGTTCCCCCGTGTCCATGAAGGTTGCAAAATCTTCGAAGGGTGAAAAATATAATATTAAAATTCGCAATAAAATCCGAAGAAATAGTTTTATTTCAGCACCAAATAGCTTATTACATGGACTGATGACTCTTGAAGCATATATTACCAATATGTACCACAACTATTTATAATAAACAATGCAACGTTGTACTTGATACTATTATCACAGATAGGACTATTGTCACCAATAAGCCTCATATAATACATACTCATGAGGTATGAAGGTATGTTCTTCACTATGTTTTGCTTTTGACATCGTCCGACGAAAATTTGTTCTGGAATTAAGGTGCAACATTATTACGGGCCATTAATAGCCTATATCGTAGTTATGCAGCATTTTATAGACAATCTGTGTGAAAAATTTCATCCAAATCCGTCTAGCATTTTTATTCAATAATTAGACATTATTAACCCAAAAAACAAACACATATTCACGAAAAATCGAATCCAGGACCACACGGACTCACAAAAATCCTACCACTAGACCCTTTGGGAATTCGCATTTAGAGAGACAGAATGATGTACGCGGCGTAGGCAATAAGGAAAACTGCAAATATAACGGCGATTTTATTTCTCGCACCATTAAAACTCACTCGTCCGACTACATTCGGCTATTTGGACGGAAAATAACGGAAATATTTTCATGGCTGTGTTTATTATTTTATACTAGACTAGGTGTAACACCCAGATTCACTTTCACTTTGTGATGTCTCATTGTGTACTTATTCGAGATATTTGCTGGTGGTGATATATTTCATATCCGCCCGGATAGTAACCACCGTACACAAGGAGTTAAAACCCGCTATAGTGGACCGCGTTAGTGTGTCGCGAACCGGCATCAGTCTGTGTGTATTCTATTCCAACAGGCCGGCATAATTGTGTCGATTGCCGAGGGGTAATCATCTCTCGTCAATAGACACTCTACTTGACCCCACTCCATTAACCGTGGAGTTACTTTGTTGTGCTTGTATAAAAACTAAATAAAACAGGTAAAAATATGTGAATAAGGTACAAATCAACAAAACTACGGTTCCATGATTTTATATTACCACTTAAAATTCCAATGTTAACAGTAACAGACTTATTTATAATTCAATACGAATAAATGAATGAAATCACAATTAATGATAGCCAATTAAAATATTTGTATCAATCAATAAATTAATTCAATTAACAAATTTTTTACCATTCTTCTTTATTCTGAATTTTTTAAACTCTCACCTCTTTATAACACAAACATTCATAAAACAATTTTGTTGGGTATTTAGAAGTTAGTTTATAATTATTTCTTATTGTTAATGCGGGTTGTACTAAATGTTGAATAAACCAGTCGACCACCACCGCTTGAGTTTGATTGACGTTACACTGGCGACGAGGCGGTAGCGAACTTACATTGACGCGTGTGAAATTGTGAATCAGTTACACATTTTATCTTGACTCGCAATAATGCCAATCGGTAAATTAGAACCATTCGACTTGAGTTCGAAGCAATGGCATCCGTATATTCGTCGCGTAAGACAGTACATTTTACTTAATGAAATAAAAGATGACCTCTGGGTGCCCTTGTTAATAACGGTCGTGGGGAAAGCCACGTATTCGTTAATGTGCGATTTGTGTTCGCCGGATCATCCCGAATCAAAAAAATTTGATGATATAGTGAAATTAGTGGCAGACCATTTGGAACCACAGAGGTCAGAAATAGCCGAACGCCACATATTTAGATTACGAAGGCAAAAAATCGGCGAGTCGTTAACTGAGTACTTACAAAATTTAAAGCACCTCGCGACCACATGCAATTTTGGTACTACACTCGAGGAAAACTTACGAGACCAGTTTGTTTCGGGACTAGTGAGTGAAGCGATGAGGTCGCGTATTTTCGCTGAGAAGTCAATTAAATACAATGATGCGGTGGAGTTGGCTCTGGCACTAGAGGCTGCAGAAAAACACGCGGAGGTGAGCGGCGCCACGGCAGTGGGCGCGGGGACCTCAGGTGTAGGCAGCGACGCGGTCGAAGGCCTGCATAAGACGAGCGCGCGGCGACACGGCAGCGGTACCGGCGGCGTAGGCGCCCGCGGCAGCGGGACCGGCGGCAGCGGTGCGCGGGGCCTGTACCGGCCCAGCGTTGGCGGCGGTGGGCGCGATGCGGCGCTGCGATGCTGGCGATGCGGCAAGGGACATCGGCCCGATAAGTGTCGGTTTGCTAAGTACAACTGTGATGAGTGCAATCAACGGGGTCATTTGAAAGTGATGTGTAGTGAAGTGCACGACGGAGGCCGGTCGTACGGTCACTATTATGTGAATGAACGTGAATCTACGGAGGATGAGGACTTTTATAATGTCCGTTTAGAGTCTAAGGGTAACAAACCGTATTTGTTATTTGTAAAAATTGATGGCCAACCTGTAGAATGTGAAATCGATACGGGAAGCAGAATTTCGGCGGTGAGTGAGATTTTTTATAAAAATAAATTTGCTCACAAAATATTACAACCCGATAATTTATCGCTACGTTGTTATTCGGGTTCCCGTATTGAATCACTCGGCCATATAAATGTAGAAGTAGAACTGGACAATTTAAAGATATCTAATTTGTCTCTGCATGTCATTAAGAACGGTGGACGACCACTACTGGGCAGGGAATGGATTCGCGCGTTAAATATTAGGCAAATAAATATTAATGCAATTAATGACGACGGATTTGTTGCTCGGTTGACTAATGAGTTCCCTGAGGTGTTCACAAATAAGTTGGGTACATGTAAGCGCAAACTTCATTTACAATTGACGGATGAGGAACCGGTGTACGTGCGTGCGAGGCCAGTGCCGCTGGCACTGCGAACACGCGTCGAGCGGGAATTGGAACGACTAGAAAAAGAGGGCACTATCTATCGAGTCGACCACTCGCCGTACGGAACTCCCATTGTACCGGTAGTAAAAGCAAACGGTGAGATTAGAATTTGCGGGGATTTTAAAATAACAATTAACCCTAAATTAAAACGCGATTTTTATCCACTCCCACGCATAGAGGAGCTATTCGCAAATTTAAGTGGGGGAGAGGAATTTTCAAAAATTGACCTATCCCGTGCATATGAACAGTGTTTATTAGGTGAAGAGTCACAGCCGTACACCGCTATAACGACGCATCTAGGGACCTTTGCATATCGGCGCACACCTTACGGCTTAAATTGTATTCCGGAGAAATTCCAAAAGCTAATGGAGGAAACTTTGCGTGGTGTGCCCGGTTGTGTTGTTTATTTAGATGATGTGTGTTGCACGGGCTCCTCAAGGTCAACACATTTAAGTAACTTACGGGCTGTCCTCAGTAGACTACGTGATATGGGGTTTACGATTAAACTAGATAAATGCACATTTTTAAAAAACAATGTTAAATACTTGGGATTTATAATTGATAAATTAGGCTTACACCCAGATCCAAATAAATTAAAAGCTATATCGAATGCCCCACGCCCAGAAAACGTAACGCAGTTAAAAAGTTTTCTTGGTTTATTAAATTATTATGGTAAATTTATTCCGAACTTAAGTATTATATTATATCCTTTACATGAATTGTTAAAAAAAGATATCAATTGGGCATGGAGTGTAGATTGTGAGACGGCTTTTTTAGAATGCAAACGCGTTTTAGTAAGCGAACGCCTACTGGCGCATTATTCGGAGGGGCGCCCTCTAGTATTATCAGTAGACAGCAGTGCTTATGGCCTCGGTGCAGTGTTGGCTCATCGTTTCCAAGACGGTACAGAAAGACCAGTAAGCTGCGTCTCGCGAACTTTAAATTCAGCTGAGAGGAATTACAGTCAGTTAGATAAAGAAGCTCTGGCGATATTTTTCGGTATTACGCGACATCACCAATATCTTTATGGAAGGCGATTTACTTTACGAACGGATCATCAGCCCTTAACCTATATTTTCGGTAAGAAAGTAGGTATCCCGCAAACAGCCGCGAGTCGATTACAGAGGTGGGCAGCGCGTTTGGCTGCATATGATTTCGTGGTTGAATTCGTACGTTCGCGAGATAACGGACCAGCTGACGCTCTGTCGCGCTTGCCGTTGCCCTCGGAGAAACGCCCATCGGATTCAGTAAGCTATCTTAATTTAGTACAAGAATGTCTACCGGTTAATTATAAGGATGTTAGCAGAGAAACTAAAAAAGATGTCTTATTAAGTAAAATAATAGGTTACGTCATGTTTGGGTGGCCGTCAGTAGCCAGATGCGACGAAGAAAGGCCTTATTTTACTCGTCGAAATGAAATAATTTTAGATTTAGGGTGTCTCATTTATAAATATAGAATTATAATACCCTCGTCGATATATAAAAATGTACTTAGTCTGATTCATGAAGGCCACCTGGGAATAGTTAAAATGAAAAATATAGCGCGTAATTACGTGTATTGGCCTACGCTAGACAATGATATAGAGAGTATCGTAAGGTCATGTGAGGCTTGTCGGGCCGTCCGAGACGCACCGCCGCGGGCACTTATACATCCCTGGGAGTTCCCTAATAAGCCGTGGCATCGTATTCACGCGGATTTTGCGGATTGTGCGGATAAAAAATTCCTTATCATAATTGACGCATATTCCAAATGGATTGAGGCTATAATGATGACACGTACTGATGCCACCACTACCATTAATGTTTTAAGATCTATTTTTGCTAGGTTTGGCTTACCGTTGCAACTGGTTACTGACAACGGTCCTCCTTTCTTTTCGCAGTTATTTAAAGAGTATTGCTTAAACCATTGTATAAGACATGTGACTTCGGCTCCGTACAGACCGCAAGGTAATGGCGCGGCTGAGAATGCCGTGAAAATGGTAAAAAAAGCTATTAAACGGGCATTAATCGAAGGCGAACCCGTGCCCAAGGCATTAAATCAGTTTTTACTCCAGTACCGTAATTGTGAACAGGCCACGACGGGTGTGTCACCGGCCGTAGCCCTATTAGGTCACCGTCTTCGTAGCAAACTGGACGCCTTACGTCCCGATATATCGCGAACGGTGGAAGACGCGCAACGTCGACAAATGGCCGCGGCGGGTGGCACACACCGCGAAATTCATGTTGGGGACACTGTACTCGCTCGAGATTACTCGGCCAAGGGCGAAAAGTGGTCCGAAGGGAAAATTGTAAATAAATCCGGGCCGGTTTCGTATAAAGTAAATATAGGGAACGGAGTTGAGTGGAAACGGCACCAAGATCAAATTATACCATTGAAAGCAAGCACGCGCCATTCTTTAACGCGCACGAGTCTAGTCCCTGCACCGGAGTCCACCGATAAAAATGATGCGATTGGAGCGAATAATAGGGATGCCGACAGCACATGTGAAGATGCTTCGGGTACAGAAGGGGAGAAGACGCAGCCAGACAAGGGCTCAGTGCCGCAGCTGGACTGCTTACCGACAGTACGGTCACCTGAGCCTGCACCCGGAGCCTCTGCACGCGCAATACGTGCTTATAATAGATCTAGGAAGAATGTAGAATAATTTTAGATTACGTAAGATTTTAAAAGGGGAAAGGTGTTGGGTATTTAGAAGTTAGTTTATAATTATTTCTTATTGTTAATGCGGGTTGTACTAAATGTTGAATAAACCAGTCGACCACCACCGATTGAGTTTGATTGACGTTACAAATTTAACTAATCACAAAAAAATAAACCCCAAACTATATTGGTGTCCTCCAAGCATCGTATTTCACGTAGAGACGAGTACACGGCTCGTAATCCGCGCGTCACGGCGCGTGCTGGCACGGGGCCCACCTGACTCCGTCACTGTCCACCGGCAGACGGATAAATCTGTCTAAACACCCCTTCACTAGGAGCTTAGTGCGTCCCTGTAGGGCTCTGCTTAGTGCCCGTAAATAGCGCATTAGGTTTTGAAGCTGGATTTATTTACGTATTTTCGATTTTGAAAAATGTGAGTTGAGAGCTGCAGTAGTTATATGAATCGTTGTTATCCCCAAAAGGGTAAGCAGAAATACATAATCAGATAATTTTGTTGTAAAATCTTTGTAATATAGCACTGTGCTATTAACTCTGAAGACTTAAGTCCTAATTTACATAAAGCTCACTAATCTTACATTATAATACCTATGGTAATGCTTGCTACAAACTCCACAAACCCAACTACAGTAGTAATTGCTTAACTTAGCAGCAAAACAGACAACAGAAATACAAAATACTTAAAAATAAAACTTTTTTGCGTGACCACGAAGGCTCCAGTCTTCGAAATGTCAGGAGAAAATATTTAAAAAAAGCGATAAACCCCGCGAAATAGTTTTATTTCAATGTCTTACATTCGCGTAAACATAAGAAATCATTATAAAAAGACCTATTTATGCATTGACATTTATATATACATATGACATTTAGTCGTTTTACCTCACTATATAGAGGTGGATGTCCGCAAGCTGTATCCATGAAGACAGCCGTCAGTATAATCTGACAGGGCGCAGCCAGACGCCGCGGCTGCCAATTTAGCGCTAGCTTTGCGATGACGGACGGCCAACAAGCCATGGGAGGTGGGCGAATCCGTCATTTTAGAATAGGTCTGTGTACGGTACTAGAATTTTATAAGAATTCTAATTTTCCGGTGGGTTAATAAAGTGTATTTATAAAGTATATTCTATTGGGCCAAGGTGACGGACAAGCCATGGGAGGTAGGCGAATCCGTTATTTTAGAATAGATATGTGTACGATACTAGAATTTTATAAGAATTTTAATTTTCTGGTAGATAAATGAGTTTATGTATAAAGTATATTCTATTGGGCATAGGTGATAAAGCAGCAGACCAGGCTCTGTGGCGTACCTTGGGAGAGGCCTTTGTCCATCAGTGGACTGCAACGGGCTGATGATGAAGGTGATTCTAGGGATATTTGATGGAAAATTGTAAACTATAAATTTATAAATATGGGGCCTTTCGTCGTGTGGTGGCTGTATGGTTATAAAATAAATGCGGTACGACCTTACTAGTCTAAAATATAATAGAACAAAACACGCATACTTAGCCACTAACGGCTCGTAGATATAATATGGCACGAAGTAATTTTTACAAGGAATAAATCAGCCCTTATCGACCTTATTTCAGTGAATTTAAAATTCCTCTAACCATACTATAACGGAAACACCAATTAATTACAACCTATGAAGTCTGTACCTTAGACTCTACGTAAAGCGGCGCGGTAAGCAAGCTGAATCTCACAAGGGCTCTATCCGTCCGCATGGTTTGGAAACTTGGTAACTACGAAAAACCCCACGCAACCTTTTAACGTTATGTAACGTATATAAAGCGTTGCTATTTTCTGAAAAGAAGCCATCTTTGTGAAAATATTATGACAAATATTGTAGAGTCAACTCGTTGTTGAGACTCTTGTGTCTAAAGTCTTTCGTAACTATACTATTTTTCTGATGTAATTTACTATCTTGTGACACCCTATTATTATGGACTCAATAGTATAAGAAGTTTTGAAAACACTAACGTCTTAAGTTTAATTCTCAAGTCGGACTACTAAAGATTTAGAAAGATCTATTCGTAATCACATAGCCTGACGGACGAAACTAACTTTTCTCACTATTCCTATTTTTGAAAATGTTGGAACCTTGTTATATTTTTTTATTATAACCGATAATCACTTATCACAAGAGGACGGCTGACTCATATGCTGCAAAAAACCTTCCGAACATAAGAAAAAAATGAGTCGTTATTGTACAAAAACTAGTTAATGTCTTTGTTGTGAGGCTGATAGCTCTTATGTCCAGACATTTTTTGTCGACTAAAGATGGCTGTCTCAAGTCTTTAGGGATTAAGTATCGGCTTCCGAAATATTTTAGGGAACATTCTCTACCATAGAATCGTTTTAGGCTCCCTTTTTTTAGTATAATATGTATGGATTGTGAAAAGTTTAGGATAGAGAAGATTTGTTGTGTAAGAATATTGTGCTTTATTGGTCTCATAGTAAAGTACTTAATCAGTGAAGTATTAAAGCCCCGGGTTCGACACTTAGATAGCAATATTTTTGTGATATTTTTTGTTCGAAACTTATATAATCTAAGTTTAATTCTGTTTTCAGTGCGTCGTTTGGCTTCTCACCTATCATTACTTCACGAATGGTAAATTTACGAAATACCATAATAATTTTAAATGTTTGCCCACTTAGTGAGATTAAAACACTGCGTAATTTTCATCCAAACACGGAAAATTCGAGAAATTAATAAATGTTGCCAACATTTTTCAAAACAAAAAGACATGAGGCGGTGGCGCAAAATGGTTGCAAAATCCACGTGACAATTTAAAATCTTTTCACAAATATCACTTGAGCGCCAAAATCCGAAAACTCACAACACGTGCGCAAAAAATAACTAAACAAGTAAAACCGACACCGAACAGTGCAGGCCCGGTGCGCCTACACCGCGGACACGGCAAAACGATAGCGCAGCAACCACGCGGGGAATGGGTTCTGTATTTATTTGATAAGATTATTAGTTTATTTAAGGGCGATTTTTTATCACGAGATATGAGTTATTCCTATTAAAATGTAAAGTAAATTAAAAATTACATTTGTTTGAATAGAATATGCCCGGAGTTTAGAATTAGTCTCCGATATGGCGATAAGGTCGCCTCCAATACATCATGAGACGGAACACACGAAAATTGGGTGCCCTCAGTAAATAATATCTATAATAGACAAGGTTTGCCCACAGTTGCCTAGTGCTTGGTGGTAAAAATAGACAATGCAGATTTACTCAGCCTGCATTATGACCATTCATAACTATAATTCGCACAAAAATAACCAATGCCTCGTTAAGCGGTATTATGTTTAACACAGCCGCCCCGTCTCCCGCCTACGGAACTCTACATAAAGCAAAAACATTTCACGAGTGAATTTTGCAGCGACAAGCGCTTTTACACGGCCGCGGTGAATAAAATATGAAGATAGTGCAGCGTCCGCATCTGTCCTATGATTTTAGTATTCTGTTTCATGTGCCTCTATTTAGTTCTGCGAATGGGCCACTCGCGACTTTGACAATGGAGAATTGTGGATCTGACAAAATGGGTTACGTGGGGAAATGACAGTGAGTTATGGGTTAGGAGAGAATGGTAGGCTTGATGCAGTATTTTTAGATGTGCTGAGTGTGAGTTGAGTCTTGCTAAAACTTTCTATGAAATGCGTTTGTCTGGGTTATTTCTTTTTTTATGTAGATGTTTAATAAATTCATTATATTCCTCGCCTTAATCAATTATAAGGGGTTTCTGTCGCTTGTTGGTCGCTGCTGTATTCTTTAACTATAACAACTCAAAGTTAGGAGAGCCTGAATACCAACGCTGTTCAGAAATATAGTCCCGGTCAACATGACTTGAGCTAGCATCTTTTGACTTGTTAATATCATTGTTATTTTTAATACCTAGTCTTGCCATAAATATTGTAATAAAGAAAAAAGAAAATTGTTAACTGCAAATAACATTTATTACTTTTACAGTGTGTCAGTTTAATACATAAATATAAAACAATTAAAAATATAAAAAGCTTATTCGAAGTGGTCTCCATTGGCTGCAATACAGTCCTTTAAACGATGAGGCCAGTTATCAATAGAAGCACGCACTCTTTCCATGGGAAAATTCTTCACTGCCAATCGTATAGATTGTTTTAGGGACTCCAAATTATCATGGCGTTTAGAGCAAGCTGTACTCTCTAAAACTGACCACAAATCATAATCCAGCGGATTAAGATCGGGACTAGACGACGGCCAGTCTTCAGCTCTGATGAAGTCCGAAACGTTCGATTCCAACCAAGACTGCGTGGACCGAGCTTTATGACCCGGCGCCGAGTCTTGCTGGAAGGACCATACTTGGTTATTGAACATGGTGATGTTAAGGGGCTTAACTACCTTCTCAAGAATGGTATCTTGATACACTTGTGCCGATGTTTTGATACCTTTTCACAAAAATATGGCTCAGTCACTCCTTCATAGCTAACACCCCACCAAACCATCACTGAAGTCGGATAATGTCCACGTTGCACTCTGTCGACTAATTGGGAAGCTTCCTTAGAGCTTTGAGCATAAATACGGTCATTTTGTTTGTTAAAATGTTGCTCAATTGTAAAAATTTTCTCATCCGTAAACAAAATTTTTCTGTGACCTCCCTTTGCGTACCGCTTCAGTAGTTGTTTCGATTTTACCACCCTATTTGTTGGGGACTGTATTAAAACTTCCACGGATTTGTTCACTGGTTTATTTTCGAATCTGCTTATCTCGTACCAATTTTCTTATTCTGCCTCGAACTACAAACTACGCATACAATATCCCGACTTACATACTAGTTTAGGAGGCACTATAACGCACGGGTGTGCCTCCTACGCATTTTTCGGTCATTGGCCCGCCGTTTTTCCCTCGTTGGCGCGTCCGTCGCTCTGATTGGCCGTAGGGTTCTGGTGGGCGGGGCGTCGTTCCATGATGCGCCGGCGCCGGGTCCCTCGTCGAGCGCGCGCAGTGCGCGCCTCAGTCGCGCGGCGACCGCCGTCCCGCGACGTTGCTCCTCTGGATGCGGCGTTGACGGGTCGCTCGCTGAGCGTGCGGCGCGCGGGCCTCAGTCCCGCTGCGTCCGCCGTCCCGTAACGTCGCTCCTTAGGCAGCGTCGTCGACGGGCCTCAGTGTCACGGCGGCCGCGAAGTCGTCGTGTCGCTAACATCCTCCCCGGCGTAGCTCGCGCAGCCTCCTCCTCCGGGTGCAGCACGACGATCTTCGTCACCGGGCGTCGAAATACGCCGCTCTTTGTCTTGATTTCAGCGACTCGTATGGCTCCGTCGGGTCCCTCGAACGTGCGCTGGACGATCCCCAGCGGCCACACGTTCCTCGGCAGCTGTTGGTCGGCGATGGCGACCACGTCGTTCACGCGCAGCGAGACGAACTCTTCTTGTTGACTCGCCGCGGGGTACCAGGGTCGGTAGGTACTCCGCTATCCACCGGCGCCAGAAGTTGTCCGCCAACGCCTGCGCCGCTCGCCATGCCCGTCGATCGACGTCTTCACAGGGTCCGATTGTGGGAAGGCCCGATGATGAGCCCAACAAAAGTGATTGGGCGTGAGCGCCTCCGGGTCCCTCGGGTCGACGCTCACGTGGGTCAGTGGTCTTGAGTTGACTGAATGTTCGGCTTCAGCCAACAACGTCCGTAGGGTTTCTTCGGACGGCGCCTTTTCCTTTAGGGTGACGGTTAGTGCGGTTTTGACTGATCGCACCAACCGTTCCCACGCACCTCCCTGGTTGGGTGCGCCCGGAGGGAGATGAAAGCGCCACCCTCCATCCGATGCAGCAGCCCGACGTTGCGTAGCTCGGGTTGCCACTCCTTGTAGGCCGCTCGTAGCTCTTCATCCGCTCCCTGAAGTTTGTGGCGTTGTCGGAATACATTATTTTCGGCCATCCTCTTCTTGCTGCCATCCTGCGCAACGCCATGATGGCCGAATCCGTGTTGACAGGGATGCGGCGAGCTCCAGATGTATGGCGCGTGTCGTTAGACAGGTGAACAGCGCGCCCCAACGCTTCTCTCGCCGGCGTCCGATCTTCACTATCATCGGCCCGAAGTAGTCCACTCCGCAGTTGGAGAAGGGCCGATGATACGGGTCAAGCGGGCACGGGGTAGATCTCCCGTGGCCGGTGGCTGCGGCTTCGAGCGTCGCACCTTACACAGTGCGCAGTCTCGTTCCACGGTGCGCACGGTGGGCCTCAGGTGTATTATCCAATATTTTTGCCGCAGGTCGTTGGTCACGCGCTCCCTATTTGCGTGACCTGCGGCACAGTGTTCTTGCAGCACGATGAGCTTCGTGACGGGGTGTCGGCCGTCCAAGATGACCGGTCGTTTGGCGTCATCCGGGACTGTGGCTGCTCCGATGCGTCCCCGGACTCGCAGCACGCCATCTTCTAACACCGGGTCCAGCTTGAATAGCCGACTCGTCCTTTGTACCGGCTGGGAAGACTTCAATCGTTGCAGCTCTTCCCCGAAGCTCTCCCTTTGCGCCTGTTGCATTAATAACAGCTCCGCCCGCTTCAGGTGTCCCACTTCCAGGTGTGGTGTCTTGCGTCGCGCGATGTCCGCGAACGCAAGACTCTCCGCCGTAAGCTCGCACCAATGTTTCATACTTGGAGAAGCGGGTCCGGGTCCGGGCAACCAACGTTCCTTTTTCGAGGCTCTCCTGTGACGTGCAGGACCTCTGCTTCGTCGTCCTGACTTCCGTCTCTCGTGGGCCATGATTGTTCGGGCTCGAGGAGGAAATCAGGTCCCCGGAACCACCGGCTGTCTTCACTCACGGCGTCGCTCCGAAGTCGAGTGGCTTCATCGGCGACGTTGTGCGTCGTGGGTAGCCATCGCCACTCACTTTTGTCGGTGAGCTCGGCGATCTCCCGCAGAACGATGCGCGACGAAGGTGTGTACCGTCGCTCGTCGTTCCGGATCCAGTGGATGACTGTTGTGGAGTCAGTACAATATATAGTTCTCTCCGCCACGATGCGATGCTCCTTCTTCACTGCGTCAGCGAGGCGCGCCCCGATTACCGCCGCTTGCAGCTCGAGGCGGGGTATCGTTTGCGTCCGTCGCGGTGCCACCTTCGCCTTGGCGGCCACCAAAGAGAGTGTAACGTTCTCTTGGCCGACCATCCGCCAATACGCCACCGCTGCGTAGGCCTGCTCGCTGGCGTCGCACATAACGTGGAGCTCGATGCGTCGCTCGTGGCTCGTCGGTCCATAATGTCGGGGAATGCGCAACTGGCCGATCGCCGACAGTTGCGACAACCACGTCGCGAACAGCTTGCCGTCTTCCTCTGGCACCCGTTCGTCCCACGACATCTTTAAGCGCCATAAGTTCTGAAGGATGATCTTGGCGCGAATGGTGTACACGCTGAGAAGTCCCAGTGGATCGTAGATCGACATGACTGTACTGAGGGCTTCTCTCTTGGTGGGCGTGCGCACTTGCGTTTTACTTCTTTCGGGACTCGGCTCATTGCTGTGTTGAATCCCAGCTCGTCTCGCTCCGGGTCCCACCGCAGTCCCAATATCTTGCTGTGTTGATGCTCTCCCCAGTTGCGTGGGCTGATTCGAGCGCAACTCTGGGGGCGTCGCGAAGGAACACACTCTCTCGTTCGAGTTCCAACCGCGCAGAGTGAATCCCGCCGCCGCGTGCACCGTCTTCATTTCCTCTATGGCTTCGTGCGCTTCTCCGGGTGTATCGTAGCTGGCCACCAAGTCGTCCATATAGTGATATTTGGTGATGGCCTCCGCTGCTCTGGGATACAGCTGCGCATGCGTTGGCGTTGTGATTCCTTACGAAGTGCGCCATGAATGGTGAACTCGCTGCACCGAAGATCATGCTGGTCATCTTAAATCGCTGCGGCGGGTTGGTTCGGTCGTTACCGCGCCACAGAAATTGCTGCGCTGACTGATCTTCGGCACGGATCTTGATTCGCAGGAACATTTCTTGTATGTCCGCTGTGACTGCTACAGCGCTCTCCCGGAACCGAAACATTATTCCGGGCAGAGACATCAACATGTCAGGGCCTTCCAGTAAGTGGTCGTTCAGACTCACCCCGTGACTTGTCGCCGCTGCGTCGAACACCAACCTCTGCTTGCCAGGCTTGTTCGGGTTCTGCACCGCGAAGTGAGGGAGGTACCAACAGACGGGGCTCGATGATTCTGACCCGTCGCACCTCACTGCGTATCCTTTTTCTATAAGGTTATTCACCTGTGCAGTATATTCGCGGGCAAATTCAGGCGAGGCGTCCATCTTGTGCTCGATTTGTCGCAGGCGTCGAAGTGCCGCGTTGTAGCTCGGCGGCATGGCGGTGTTGTCTTGTCGCCACGGCAAGCCGACTTCGTACCCGCAGTCTATCTTCCTTATAGACGTCTTCAATGTGGCGATGGCTCGTCGATCTGCGTCACTCACTCTCGGTTCTGGTGTGACGCCGAGCGCTTCTATTTTGAAGTGATCTTCCACGAGGTTATGCAGTCCGTCGTGCTCCCGCTCGTATATATGAAGCACGTTTTCTTTCTTTGTTATGACGCTACGTGGTAACGTACCGTGCACCACCCAGCCGAGTAGCGTTCTTGATGCAGCCGGTTCGTTGCGGCCGCCAACTCGCAGTTCTCGCGACACAATGTGCTCCCAATGATCCGCGCCCAATAAGATGCCTGGGCGCGCTCGTTCATAGCACAATTCTTCCGGCAGGTCCCTTAAATGCTTCAACTTCATAAGCACTGCCGGAATGGTCTGTTGGTGCAGTTTCAGGTGCTTTATTGTTCTTGCTCGTATTGAGTGTGGCTCGTCTTCTGTCACACCTCTAATTCGCACCGTCACCAACTTGCTGGCTTTTTCCTTTTGAGCCATGTTAACGCCGCTTAGGTGCAGTGCTTGTGTAGGGCCGTCTGCACCTATCTTCTCGGCGAGATCTTCATCCATCAATGTCACCGTGGCACCTTCGTCGAGGAGAGCGTGCGTTCTCACCTCCCCCCGTGGACCGGCGACTACGACCGGGCACATCTTCAGAAGCACGGTGCGTGCGCCGACGTTCGTTTTCGGCGTCACTGACAATACTTGTTCCTTGTCACGTACCTCTGTGTTTTCCGGTTTCTTTTCCGCTTGATGCAGCGATGAGTGATGCGGACGACGACACTGTTCCACACCGCACAGCTTGGCTTTGCATGTTATGCGCCGATGAGTACTGTTCGCACACTTAAAACACAGCTTCTTTTCTTTGATCAGGTTCCATCGCTGTTCGACGCTAAGTGCTTTGTACTTAGGGCACTGCGTTAACACATGCGCCTCGCTGCATGCCAGACACTCTTGTTTTTCTTCTTGTTCAAGTGTGTATACGTTGCTCGCCTTTCTCTTGATCGCGATGGCCGGTCTGAGTTCTCTTTTCGCCGCGCTGCTCGTTCCCGCAGACGGAGCGTACGTATATTTCAACGCTCTGTCCGCTTCTCGCATAAGGAAGCGAGACAATACGACGATCTCTGGGTCAGCCGTTCCTTCATTTTCATAGGCGTAATCACACCATCGTGATCGTATGTGCGGGCTCAACTTTTCTAACACTTCACGAGTCAAAAGTGGATTATAGAGGTACTCACGGCGATCCATACTCCGCAACACACATATAACATTTTGAATCTTGATCGCGAAGTTGTTGAGTTCCGTCGCCGTTGAGCCGGGCTTGGACGTCTTTCTTAACTCGTCCAAGGCACGATCAATAATCACTTCTGGCCGTCGAAGCACTGTTCCAATGTCTTCATAATAGTGCTCGGGTCTGTGGCCGTATGCAAAAGTGCGGCCACGACATCACGCGCCTCTCCTTTCAGCGCGCTTCTTAGTCGCTGAATGTTCTCAGCGGCAGACACGTTGTACAATTTCGTAGTGTCTTGCATGGCGGCTTTAAAGGAAGCCACTCGTTCACTGCGCCGGAAAATGTTGGTAAATCTACTTGTCTCACCCGAGGTCTCGCCATTCTTTCGAGTGCGACTGCCAATTTCTCCATGTCGCTCGGGGCTCTCGGAGGCGTCGGTGATCTCGCTCGTGGTAGGTCGAAGCGCAGCGTTCTCAGCTCTCACCCTTGACTCACCGGTCTCTCCTCGAGAGCTAAGTGGATTCTTCCTTAGCCATTCATTGACATCTACTTCGGGTTGTTCGCCTTGCACGCTTTCTGCGTCGTCTTGAATGGCGGACACGTCCAAAGCGAGTTTCTTCTTTACAAGCTCGGCCTCCAATTCGAGCTCTTTTCTCTTGATAGCTGCCATCTTTTCTGCAGCCTCCAGTTCGGCCAAACGCAACCTTGTTGTTACGCTGGCGGTAGATCGAACGGACTGTGCGGGCGATCTTACACGTGGCTGATCCTTTGCCGTCACCTTTGTCACCGTTTCCGACATAATGCGCGCCGTAGACGTCGAAGGCGTACACACTAGTCCCACTGACGTGGCTTGCTCGGTCTGAGGTGAGGCAGGCGGCTCTTGTGATATGCGCCTTAGTCTCTCTAGACTTATTTGTCTTTCCTCCCGACGGCGGTCAGACTCTTGCCGTTCACGGGATCGCCTCTGTTCCTCTACGTCGGCTGCGTCGCCTGGCTTCTCGTCACCACCATCGCGTTCGGTAGACAGCGGTGTTGGACGTAACCGTATCGCAGAGCGTGCGATAAAGACAAACTAGGCTCACACTACACTTCACAGAGCTCACTCACTCCAGTCACGTTATGCACAATCACTGCACTTTCGCTCAGTGCCCCGGGCACGAGATTCGCGCTGCGCACAATATCGCTGTGCACAAAGATTCGCGACGGTAACACGCGTACGCTAGGCACGTTCGGTTTGCCTTCCTACTATTCGCGAACGCGAGTCAACCACAAACAAATCCGGCACTCGAAGGACCAGGAAATGTTGGGGACTGTATTAAAACTTCCACGGATTTGTTCACTGGTTTATTTTCGAATCTGCTTATCTCGTACCAATTTTCTTATTCTGCCTCGAACTACAAACTACGCATACAATATCCCGACTTACATACTAGTTTAGGAGGCACTATAACGCACGGGTGTGCCTCCTACGCATTTTCGGCCATTGGCCCGCCGTTTTTCCCTCGTTGGCGCGTCCGTCGCTCTGATTGGCCGTAGGGTTCTGGTGGGCGGGCGTCGTTCGACGATGCGCCGGCGCCGGGTCCCTCGTCGAGCGCGCGCAGTGCGCGCCTCAGTCGCGCGGCGACCGCCGTCCCGCGACGTTGCTCCTCTGGATGCGGCGTTGACGGGTCGCTCGCTGAGCGTGCGGCGCGCGGGCCTCAGTCCCGCTGCGTCCGCCGTCCCGTAACGTCGCTCCTTAGGCAGCGTCGTCGACGGGCCTCAGTGTCACGGCGGCCGCGAAGTCGTCGTGTCGCTATATTCTTCTTTAAATTATCAGTTAAAAATGGCCAGTGTGCGTCTCTTATAGGCTGCAAGTCCTAAGTCATCTTTTAAAATACGCGACATGGTTCTAGGTGCTATCTTCATTTCCCGAGATAAAATCTTTTGCTTTCGGACAGGATTTTTTCGAATTCTTTCCCTTACTGCTTTGACCACCTTTTCGTACGAACACTACGTGGACGGCCAGATCTTTTTCTGTCACAAACAGAGGGTCTCATTGTACCTATTAATAGCCCGGTACACAAACATTTTACTAATACCAAGTGTATGGAGAGTTTTAAAAAGTGCATTTGGCTCCATACCTACT